>NC_080753.1:10617777-10921666 GCF_020826845.1 Diceros bicornis minor | reverse complement strand
CAATGTGTGGATATGATACATTTATGTATTGCAATATGATTACCACTGTCAATTTGAGCCTGGCTTTCCAAGTTATTATGAAGGTATAGTTGTCAAGGTAGAAGGATAGAACCTAGTGTATTGACAATTTGTTATGTTTATTTATGCCATCAAGTTGATTCTGACTCCTAGCCACCCTATGTACAGCAGAGCAGAACCCCGCCCAGTCTTTTGAGCCATCCTCTCACTTTCCAGCACTGTAGCAGACAATGTTCCATTCATAATGTTTTCATGGCCAACTTTTTTGGAAGTGGGTGGCCAGAGCCGTCTTCCTGGTCTGTCTTAGTCTGGAAGCTCCACTGAAACCCGTCCATCAAGGATGACTCTGCTGGTGTTTGAAATCCCAGTGGCACAGCTTTCAGCATCACAGCAATAAGTAGCCGCCATAGCATGACAACTGACAGACAATTTGTTAGTCTACTTATAATTTTTATGTTTATAGACCTGTAGTATGTGGGCCTCCATTTGTACTCTTGCCTCAGGTTCTGCAAATCTGAATTCAAAACAAACAAACAGGAAAAAGGAACCTTGAATAACACAGACAGTGCAGGGCACAGAAACAAACAAACAAACAAACAACAACAAGCCACACTACAAATGATATTCACATACAGACATGAGGAGATACTGCCAAGAGGTCTAACGGAGCTGGATTTCCTCCCAGGGACCCTGCTTCTCCCCTGGCCTAGACAGCACCATTGGCTTGAGTGAACAGGGCTCCCTCAGAGTTTCTTGTGCTCCTGTAAGACCGTCCCCTTCTTGAGTGACTTCACATGTTCCCACTGGCACCACCTTCCGTACCACTGTGGATGGGACTGAAGAAGGGTCCCACAGACCTCTGCATGCTCATGGCAGAAACTGCCTTCCTCACATTCCACCACCTTTAGACCTGAGCCTGTGTCCCTTGGTCACTGAGAAGAACAAGATAAGATTCTCAGCCCAATGGCTCTGTATTCCCTTAAATTGGCCCAACCACACTCCGTTCCCTAGCCCCAAACCTCTACTGTGACCTCCAGAACATAGCATCAGACACAAACTCAATCACCAGCACAAGCCCTACATTCTCAACTTCTTTTCTGAAAATTCCCTTCACTTTCTCATCCTCAAAGAGACTTGGCTTTTCCTGAAGGTATAGCTTCCCAGGTACACTAAGCAAGTGGTGGCTGTTTTATCTCCCACATCCCACGTCCCACAGGGCCTGGAAGAAAGGAGGTCACGTCTCTCTCTTTATCACCATTTCCATTTCTATCTGTTCCTCCCCCTAACACTCCTCTGAAGTTCCTCTGAAGCTCAAGAGTATGCACACTCCATTATCCACCATCTTTATTAGACTTCTCTACATGTCTAAGTCACTTCCCCTCATTCCTTGAAGATCTTAACATCTAGCTTGTTGTCACTTTCTCCAACATTACCCCAGTTATAACACTTGGCAATGTCAATATGTAGATCATCTATCTGATACCCTGGTTGCTCAGTTCCTTGAATTTGCCTCCTCCAATGATCCTTTCCTCAGCCCACCTACCCCCAGAGTCCTTTATTACTATTTTGCACACACGATCATCTCTCTCACCTTGCCGTACTCTCTTAGCCAAACCCCAATTCTGCCCACTCCACACATGCACCTATGCATTTGAACATGGCTGGAAAAAAATCAGGCAAGCATGCTGACTGGCTTTACTTTAAATTTGTGATCAGTGAGCTCAAGTGGGCCTTTAGTACTGATCTGCAACACCAAACACTTCTTTTCTCACTCCTCCTCTCCTAGTTGAATATTTCGTACCTTCTCCTTTCTCCTTAAATCTGCAACATCTCTATCCCCAGCCTTACCCTCAGTGGATGTCCTTGCTTCTCATTTCATAAAGTAAATAGACACAGTCAGAAGAGAGCTTCCACATGCTACTACCACCAAATATCCTGGTCTGCCTGCATCTGTACCCTCGTACTCTGCCTTTACTCCCATCAAAAATGGATGAGTGGTCCTAGCTCCACTCCAAGGCCAACTCCTTCAATGTTTGTTTACTGGATTCCACCAGTATCCCCACCTACTCAAGAACTGACATGCTACAATAGCCCATTCCCTGTACAGCATCATCAATTGTCTCTCTCAAGTGAATCTTTCCTACTGGCACTCCCATTAAGAGGGAGGAGGAGGAAGGGGAGGAAGAGGGAGACAAGTTGCTTAAACTAGTGTCTGTCTCTAACTTTCACTGCATCATTCTGCCAGCCTTTCAGCAAAACCCACAAAAGAACATCTCTCCTAGCTGTATCCAATTCCTCTCCTTCATTCCCCCTTGAATCCACTGCAATCAGACTCATCTGCCCTCATCACTCAATCAGAACAGATTTTTCTGTTGTCAATGCAATGGTAAATTCTAGTCTTCATTTTACTCAATCTAGCAGCAGCATTTGACGGTTAATCCCTCCCTTTCTCCAGAAACACTCTTTTCTCTTGGTTTCTACAACACCCTCTCTCAGTTCTCCTCCTACCTTGCCACTCCTCATCAGTCTCCTTTGCTGTTTCTTTTTCATCTTCCCAATCTCTGAATGTTGAAGTATCCCAGGACGCAGTCCTTGGAGCTCTTTTCTTTCCTTCTCTTTAAATGTCATAGGATATTGATCACTCCTAATTGATACCATTGGCCCAGACCTTTCCTTTGAAATCCAGACTCATATATACATCTGCCTTCTTGATAAGTAAACTTGGATCTCTAACATGTACCTCAAACTTAACATGATTAAAATGGAATTTTTGATTTCCCTCGCAACCTGGCTCTTCCTATATTGTCCTCATCACAGTAAATGGCAACGATACCCTTCCTGTGCTTGGTCCTAAAATCTTGGATTCGTTCTTGAACCCTCAATTTCCTCAGTAACTCTTGTCAGCTCTCCTTTTAAAATATATTCAGAATCTGACCACTTCTGACTCTATTACTCAGGTCCGAGTCACTGTTACCTCTCACCCGCAGTATTGCAAGAGCCTCCCAACTATTCTATTTCCACCGTTGCCCTCCTGTTGTCTACTTTCCACAGGGCAGCAGAGTGATATTTTAAAAGTGTAAGTCAGATCGTGCTATCCCTCTGCTCAAAACCCAACAGACCTCGCACCCCTGCTCCGTCTCTGACTTCATCTCTGACCACTCTCCCCTGCTCACTCTGCTCCGGCCATGGTGGTCTCCTTCATTTTCCTTAAACTTCCCAAATCCCTGCCTCAAGGCCTTTGTACTTTCCATTTCCTCTGCCGGAAAAGCTCTTCCTCCATATCACATCTGACTCCCTCACTTCTTTCTAGTCTGTTCACAGATATCACCTTGTCATTGAAGCCTTTCCTAACTCCCCCATGTTACACAGCAGTCCCTCTTCTGGTCACTCTCAGCCCTCCTTCACTCCGCTTTGTATTTCTTCACAGACTTATCACCACCTAACTGACACATTGAGTATGTTTTTGATTGTGAGGACTGAGATTTTATCTCTTTATTCACTGCCATTTCTGCAGTGCTTAGAATAATACCTAGAACATAATAATTGGTGCTCAGTTAATATTTGTTGAATGAATGATTGATTGAAATTAAGTTGAATCCCAAAAATAAGAACAGAGAGCTATAAAAGAGAGCATTTAGAAAATCAAGCCAAAATGCCTTTTCTAGCCTGGTGAGGGGTTTGTGTACGTAAGTTTGGGGTTCCTGACTGGAGTGCAAAGGTCTGGGTGGAGTTGCAGGATGGGTCTGTGTGGGAGAATGCTGAGACATATGAGGATGACATTATTGAAGAGAACACATTATCTACCACTGTTGAATTTATCAGATGTGTCTCTTTTAGAAAAACAAGATTTCCAGCAGATGTCCAGATGTTTGAAGACCCACATTATACCATTATTCTTTTTGTAAGCAGTGAATATGACAGCTGTGGCATAGTAGTTAAGTTTGGTGCATTCTGCTTAGCAGGCCTGGGTTCGCAGGTTTGGATCCTGGGTGTGGACATTAACCACTTGTCAGCCACACTGTGGTGGTGACCCACATATAAAGTAGAGGAAAATTGGCACAGATGTTAGCTCAGGGCTAATCTTTCTCAAGCAAAAAAAACAAAAACAAAAACAAAAAAAACAAGGAAGATTGGCAATGGATGTTAGCTCAGGGCTAATCTTCCTCAGCAAAAAATATAACAACAGAGGGGCCGCCCAGTGGTGCAAGCGGTTAAGTGCACATGCTCTGCTGCAGTGGCCCGGGGTTCACAGGTTCAGATCTCGGGCGCGCACCAACGCACCGCTTGGCAAGCCGTGCTGTGGCGGCATCCCATATAAAGTGGAGGAAGACGGGCATGGATGTTAGCCCAGGGCCAGTCTTCCTCAGCAAAAAGAGGAGGATTGGCAGATGTTAGCTCAGGGCCGATCTTCCTCACACACACACTATATATGTAGAATAAAATAAACAAGAAAAAAATAATTTAGGAGACAGGTTTGAAGATAAAGTGGAGAAAATTCTCCCAAAAAATAAAAGGGAAAGTCAAAGAAATGGAAAACAAGAGAGAAAAGATAACAAAATTAAAGCATCAGACTGGAAGGGAAAATATCAAAATACTGGAAATTCCAGAAAGTGAGATAAAAGAAGAGAGAGGGAAAAAATGATCAAAGAAAGAATCCAATAAATTTTCCATAACTGAAAAACATGTGTTTCCAGATTAATGTTTGCGCCAAGGGAATTCAAAATTACATAACACTCATGTAAAGATATTGGGTTATATCTAGCAAAATATAAATGCATTTACCATTAGACCAAGCAATCCCACTCTAGGACTCTATCCAAAAGAGATACTTGCAAATATGCCAAATGACATATACACAAGGATATTTATTATAGTTATTTATAACAATAAAACACTGAAAACAATCCAGATGTCTATCAATAGGAGAATGATTGAATAAACTATGTGACCCAGTTGTAAGTAAAGTTTCTGAGCAATAGAAAAAATGAGACTATGAATGGAAAATTGGATAATATTAAGGCATTGTTATTTATTTTTATAGAGGTAATGATATCATAAATACAGTAAAAGAAAATTCGTCTCTTAGAGGTGCATATTGAAAGACATGTGGGTGAAATCATAGATGTCTTGTATTACTTTTAAAATATTTCATGGGCCAGCCCCATGGCTTAGCAGTTAAGTGCGCACGCTCCACTGCTGGCGGCCGGGGTTCGGATCCCGGGCGTGCACTGACGCACCGCTTCTCCGGCCATGCTGAGGCCGCGTCCCACATACAGCAACTAGAAGGATGTGCAGCTATGACATACAACTATCTACTGGGGCTTTGGGGGAAAATAAATAAATAAAATTATAAAATACTTCAGAAAAAATTTTGAAAAGGGGGATGGATGAAACAAGGCTGGCAAAATGTTTATAATTGTTTAATCTACAGTATTAAACATAATTTTATGTGGGTATTCCCTACACTATTGTCTTTACTTTTGCATAGATTTGGAGATTATCATAATAAAAAAAATTATCATCAAATACAATGAATGTTTTATTACTGTTATTAATGTACATTTTCCAGAAACTGGTCTACACTAAAGACAAAATGAAAGTCCTAAAGGCTGAGAGAGAGAGAGTGAGAAAATAGGTCTCATATAAAGGATCAAGAATTACAGTGGCCCTGGACTCCTCAATAGCAAACTTGATCCCAGAGGACAATGAAAAAGTACCTTCAAAATTTTGAGGAAACAACACATAGAATGGGAGAAAATATTTTCAAATTATGTAACTGATAAGAGACTTGTATCCAAAATATAAAAATAATTTTTACAATTCAACAATAAAAAGATAACCCAATTAAAATATCAGCAAAGAATTTGAATAGACATTTCTCCAAAGAAGATTTACAAACTGCCAATAAGCACATGAAAAGATGCCCAACATCGTTAGTCATTAGGGGATGCAAATCAAAACACTATGTCACATCCACTAGGATGGCTATAATAAAAAAGACAGACAATAACAAGTGTTAGCAAGGCTGTAGAGAAATTGGAACCCTCATACATTATTGGTGGGATTGTAAAATGGTGCAGGCCCTTTGGAAAACAGTGTCAATTTCTCAAACTATTAAACATAGAATTGTCATATGACCCACAATCCTACTCCTAGGTATACATCCAAGAGAATTGAAAACAAATAGCCACATAAAAATGTGTACTAAAATGTTCATAGCAGCATTATTTGTAATAGCCAAAAAGTGGAAATAATCCAAATGTTCATTAACTGATGAATGAGTAGACAAAATTGTTATATCTTTACAATGGAATATTATTTAGCCATAAAAAGAAAGAAGTAGTGATATTACAACATGAATGAACCTTTAAAATATTATGCTAAGTGAAAGAAGCCAGTCACAAAAAAGTTCATACTGCATGACTCCTCTTACTTGAAATGTCTAGAATCGGCAAATTCATACAAATGTAAAGATGGTTTGTGGTTTCTAGGGGTAGGGGAAATGAGAAATGACTGCTAATGGTTCAAGGTTTCTTTTGAGGGTAATGAAAATAATTAGGAATTAGATAGTGATCATGACTGCATAACTCTGTGAATATACTAAAAAACACCCAACTGTGTATTCTAAATGAGTGAACTTTATGGTGTTTGAATATATCTGAATGAAGTTGTTATTTAAAAAATTTTGAAGGCATGACTATGGATGCTGTGTGGGGTCTATGGCTCAGTCAGTTGGCACCCCCTCTTTGTCTTGTCTGCTGATTGACCAAACTTCATGAAAGATGTTCAAGCAACGTGCTTAATTTACTAATCCAGAAAAGATTGGCTGTTTTAGACTTGCAAATCTTCCCAGTCAAGTCTAGTAAAAATGCTTTCTGAGTTCATACTAATGATTGGAAATCCATGCTCATAGACAGCCTCTTCATGACTGATCTCCAACTCAAAATAATTTTACATGACAGAGAGAAAATTGAAAAAACAGTCCAAATTGAGGCTTTAGAGTTAAGATTAAAGAGAAAGAGTCTAACTGTGACTTATAGCAGCAGTTATACCAAGATATGGTGATGTAATCAACTGCACAGTTTGTTTCAGTATTATCTCTGATATTAATGAGCAGTTTGAATGATATCTGCATGATGAAAATGGTTTGAACAGGTGGTCATATCACAGAGAACACAATGCATTATTGTTTTTACTCTATTTCACTTTTTGAGCATGAAATCCTTAGAAGCTAAGTTTATGAAGATAATACACATTAAGATGAATTATTGCATCTGTAATTGCAAAAGTTGACAACCTGGCGCTGATGAAATGACAGCAATTGAAGAAATAGATTCTTGATGAAATTGAAAAACAACGTCAAAGTTTGACACTGTTTATCAAAGTTTATCACTTACCTGAAGAAGAATCAGATGAAGATGAAGAGTTTAAAGATCAGACTGGGCCCTCTCAAGTTTAGGATTCCAGTTTTTGTGGTGGGATCCAATTTATTGATGGAAGTGAATGGCAAGGGATTAGAAGTGATCTTTCTCCATGGGGCTTTGTGGGGGTGAAGACTCCAGAACAAAACGACTATGGCTGAAGACAGCACTCATCACTCACTTGCAGAGCTTGAGGGGGTAACCCAGGACTTTCATTATGAAAACTTTTACTGGGAAAGACTTAAAAAAGAAACAACAATGAAGCGAAAAGTAAAGATGTGAATAAAGACCACATCTTACTGGAAATGCTTGTCGTGTGCAAGAGATGAAAGCACATGAATTACACGAATGCAGGCATAGATGCAGATGCAAATGCAGGGCAGAAATGGAGATGGCAGTGTCCACCAGCTCCTGTGTAAGAAAATATGCCAGAGCAGGAATCCAAGCCTGTGTTTTTCATAAGATTGTTGGAAGAATGCCCATCCTTTTAACAGTTCCCGTGGAATTTAATTTTGGTTTTATCTTTAGAAATCAGTTTTCATTGACTGCTCAGCAAGTATCATTAATAATGAATTTCTTTGAGGTCAACAGGCCTAACTAGCTAATCATTGATTAGGACTATTGATTTATACCAACAAAAAAATTCATTTTTCCCTAAGATGCTTTTGAGTGGTAGGACATCTACCTGTTAATACAGAAAGACTAGCTGATGGGGCCAATGAGGAGGACATTGCTTAGCACGCAGTCCCACTTTAAGTCTCTCACTTCCTTGTTCTTGTGGTGTACGTTTGAGCACAACACTTAAAACCAGTTTGCTGGTACCATTCAGTATAGATAATTTACCTATATACTTATCTGCTTACCAAATAAAACAGTGGAAAATGATATGAGATATATGGTCATACTCAAATAGCTTTTTGTTTATTTATTTATTTATCTTGTGAGCAAGATCAGCCTTGTGCTAACATCTGCCCATCCTCTTCTTTTTTTCACTGAGGAAGACTGGCCCTGGGCTAACATCTGTGCCCATCTACCTCCACTTTATATGGGACGCCGCCACAGCATGGCTTGCCAAGCGGTGCGTCGGTGTGCGCCCAGGATCTGAACCGGTGAACCCGGGGCCGCCAAAGCAGAGCACGTGCACTTAACTGCTTGCGCCACCGGGCGGGCCCCTCAAATATCTTTTTAGAAAAACAACAGAGGCTTCTAGCAGGTAATTTTTTAAAGTCCTCTGGATTCTGATGCCAAATAACTTTAAAAGTTAAAGCAATTGCAGCAAACTCATTATAAACCATTTTTAGCTTAGAGTCTTCTCCCCAGTGTTTATTCCTAGAAAGTTAACATTGGTTGCACTGTGCTACAAAGATCAAAATAGCCTATAAGATCCAATTGTTGGATTTTAAGTAAGATTCTTACCTATAAAATGAGAGAGTCAATAAGACTAAATTTTTACTAACTAAATTTGAAAATAATGTTTTCTCTTTTTCAAGATAATTTTAAAAGCCTTAATAGACCTGTTCAAATCCACTTTTAAAGATCAGCCTCAGCAAAAAAATCAGGTTCATTTGGGGATGGAGTCTTTGAGATCCCAGACCCGGGATTTGCTTGTGGCTTTGGCCAAATGGAGCCCTAGTACCTACCGGGCCTTCCTGACTTTGTTTCCTTTTTAGGGAACAGTTTTCTGATGGAATGTGGTTAGTAACGATAGTTGTATTGTGTTTAGATCATCTTATCCATTGTCATTCCCTTCATTTTGAGTAATACAAATTTTTTCATGTTGTACAAGAATAAAATGTATTTGAAATCAATGCCAACTGAAGGTGACGATCAATAGGTGTCAAAGGTCAAAGTTACTCATGTTCACCTATTGTGTGCAAAATGTGGCCTTTCTCCTCACTTTCTCCTTTCTAATGTATCGAATATTAATATGAGAGTTGATGTTCAAAGTGTTTGCTTTTTTTCAACATTTCTACTGACGCTTTGAAGTTAGTCCCCCAAAATTGCTATAGTAAAGGAACCCAATGGGAGAAAAGAGAGCAGGTGGCATTGGTTTATTTGTATTTTCATTTTCATCAATGGGAGGTATAGATATTGGAAAGAAGTTTAATTTAAAGATGAGGTGGGGTTTCTGTTTTATATTTGGTCAGACCAAAGAAGAATTAGTAAGTTAAAAAAAATTAGTTTTGAAGATATACCACTTCAAAAAATACTCAAGTTTCTCAATAATACTGTGCCTTTTCCGTTGAATGACTATGAATGGTCAAATAGGATACAGCTTGCTTTTAAGGCACATTTTTATTATTTACCTTTAGGAATTCTATTAATATGTTACATTTGAGTTATTCACATTCTTACCAGGAATTCTATTCACATTCTTACCAAGAAAGTATTCTATGACTTCAGTACATTATATAGAAGGTCAATTATTTTAATTATCTTGACAATTGTTAATTGTACAGGAGAAAACTATTTTAAAACATCTAGTTGCAAATTACCACTATAAACTAAGCCCTGTGATGTTTGAGTAAAATTATTACTCAGTGGAAGTTAACATTTAATAATGTTAATGGCAGGGGGGACCTATACTTTTTATATTACCTTTTGTTTTGTGGCCTAGATTTAGAAAAATGGTTTGGTAATGATATTTTTTATGTTATTTTACCAAGAGATTACTAATCTCTATCTATAAAAGTATATTTTGGAAACACTTGTTTTATACAATAATTTTACATCCACCAAACCAATTTGTTATCAATAAAACACTATTGTTTAGATATTTTCAAAAATTCTGAGTGAAAATTATTTTCAACCTGGAATTTTATAACAAGCCAAACTGTCAATCAATTGTGAGGGTAGGATTAAGACATTTTTGAACATGCAAATTCTCAAAACACTTATTACTCATGCAACCTTTCTTGGGAAGTTATCAAAGAATATGTTCTAATAAAATGAAGGAGCAAACCAAGATAGAGGAAAGCATAAATCCATCAAGAAGGCCTCAGGAGTTATTCTCAAAGAAATGATGAGAGTGACAGATAGCCTGATAGGTAAGGACATTTAAGAGAAGATCTACATCTCTGGAAGAGAGTTTGGGGATAAATTAGAAAAAGACACACCAAAAAATTATTTTAGGGGTATTCTTCTAGAACACTAAAAAAAAATTTATTAGCTCCAAGAGGAATAAAAGTTACATAAAATAAGAAATGTAATCATAGTACACTATGTGACCCAGCTCTGAATAAAATTTACTGGGGATAATAATGTAAGCAATGAATATTAAACTAACCAAATATTATTATATAAACATATTGGGGGAATAGAGAAGGGAAGTTGTGTGAGTGTGTGTATACCTGCATGTGTAAACCCCTGCAGTATCTCTGGCCTATTTGGGAGGGAGTTATGAGAGCTACACCCTCTTCTCTAACTGGGAAGTCAATAGATAATAGCTAACACTGCAAAAACCAAGACTTGCAATATAATCATGTTATTTAGAAATATGGAGGTAAACTCCGAAAGAAATAGCTGAGAAAGTTTAAGTGGTTGCCTATATGAAGCAGAAATGGGGTGCAGGAGAGCTGTGTTTGTATAATAAGCATTGTGGAACCGTTTGACTATGAAAATATGTACAACTTTGATTAAAATGTAAAATTTTTTTAAAAGACAGAAATGTAAGAAAAAAATATGCAGAATTCACTTAATTCTAGCTGGTATTCAATATTCAACTCTTCACAAGGACAGAGAAACCTTAAAACAGATGCTCAAGGTGTCATGAAAATAAGTCTTTAAGAAGTGGTAATTAATTTTTGAGGATGATCAGTGACTCCTTTCAGAATCTGATGCAAATTAAGATCTCTCTACCAAGAAAAATGAACTCAAAATTCCAGAGAGTTCCACAGACTTCCTGAAGCTCATTCATGGATCCTCTGGACATCTTCATATCATGATTTAAGAACGCTTATAATGGAGAAAATAATAAATATGCAGACATAATGTCAAAGCCTTGAAATGAGCCACATGAAAGGATTTCTTTACTCACCCAAGTGGCATTCATAAAATTGGCTGTGATCATGGCAAGGAGCGAGCCATTACCTCTTTTCATACAGGTCTACTGTTCCAAGTAGATCTCAAATAGAGCCAGACTTTGAGCTTCTGAAATTATTTCCTGCTCTCAGTGGTTTTAAGACCATAGGGCAGTGTTTCTCTCATGCATTAAATAGATCGCTTTGTTTCAAGAGTAAAAGAAAACATACCTTGGAGATTTGATTGCACAGGGTCGCCAAACATTTCCTCTCCATTAGCAATGCTTTGTTTAGTTGGAAAGTGTAGGTCCACAGTTTCATCTTCTGGACCCAATTTGGCTGTAGAAGATTAAAGAAACCAAAACCGGATTCTTTTCACATTAAAAATGATGAAGGCCCCATGGAATTTGGTATATGAATGTTTGCACTTAGCATAGAAAGTCTTCAAAACACTACTGAGGCAAACCAGAATTGGCCAGGAAAGCATATTTTCCAGATTTTGAGTCATTTGCAGGGGTCCATTTTAGGGTTTTTGAGACATATTACAGAAGACATGCACAGGAAAAAAAAAAAGCTAAATTAAGAAGCATTAGGTAAAGTACTAGTTTGGAATGGCTTTGAACCAGTGAGTTTTCACAGTTGTACAATGACTATCTGTTGAGTAAGACTTTACACCAATCATTCCCTTCAGTAAGTCACACACGGCCTGCTGCCAAATTAGAAGGATGCCAAATAACATTAGTTGCAAAATGCAGAAGAAATTTAAGGCGCTCTTTTTTGCGTGTTGGCAGGCCTCCCCACCTGAAAGAAAGAAATTAAGTAAGATTTTGCCAGACACTCACACAAAAGAGAAGAAAGAAACGTCACTTATTTTTCAGCCTTTTTAGAACTGGTCAATTGCAAAGCTATCCTCTCTTCCCCAGCTGTTTTTTTTTTTTGAAAAGTATAAAAATCTACCCCAGAAAGTACTAATTTTCCATATTTGGGCCTGTATTCAATTGAATTTCACCAAAGCTCTCTCAGTTTCTTTGCTCTTTCCAAAAAAGGCCCTTGTGATCAGGAATATTTAATGAAATTATATTTCACTGTCAGTGAAGAGGTTTCCCTTACATGTTTTCCTACATTAAATAAAAAATCCCAAAGGAATTAAAAAACAAGAATTAAGGGTAAAATCAGAAAAAAAAGTATATATTAATCACATGCAGTGAGTCATAGGGATATGATAAAAGATCTAATAGTTTAGAACTGAAGAGGTGACTTCTCCAACAGCAGTTTGGAGGAGAGGACTTGAAGCAGCCCCCTCACCTGTAATCGACATGACCTCCAGAACTACAGGTCAGTGTCCAGCCATGCCGTATCCCCAGCCCACAGCCCACTTCCTCTTAATCAGAGGCAAACTAGAAGTGCATTTTTGATTCTATCAGTCATCTTTTAACTGATCTACCTCACTGGCCAGAACAGGATAATTTGCAAGTGGGTATTTAACAATACTTTCAGCTAACAACCATTGCCAATCCTCCTCTTTTTGCTGAGGAAGATTGGCCCTGGGCTACCATCCATGCCCATCTTCCTCTACTTTGTATGAGACGCTGCCACAACATGGCTTGACAAGCAGTGCATTGGTCCGTGCCTGGGATCCGAACCTGTGAAGCCCGGACCGCTGAAGCAGAGTGCACAAACTTAACCACTACAACACCGGGCCAAGCCCTTTAACAATACTTTTTAAATAGTGGAGAACGGCGATAGGAAAAGTAAATGAAATCTTCCACGACCTCAGAAGCTCAATTTGCACTGTTGTCGTTGGTGCCCCCAACCACCATAGATTTTCCCCTGCTCATCTCATTTACTGTTATGCTAACCTTTTAGAGTTAGAACTCTCTCCTGGATGACATGACCAAGAATACAAATTTATTTCAGCTCTGTAACCCCAATGCTTTAGTGTCTTGCCTAATTCCTCTTTACTTCAAATATTTAAGAGACTGCTTTGTGCCTTTTGGATCCATACACACACAACTGGAACAAGTTAAGAACTCGGTTTACATTTCTTGCCTTACGAGAGTCTTCCCTCGATTTCCCTCCAAGGGCACAGCTGAAGTTCTTGGTTGCTGACACTAAATCCTGATTTTATCTGGATAATCTGCTTCCTCCAAAAAGCCAAGGCTTCACCAACCTGCCCCAGCAAACCCACCCTCCTTGCTATTGATTAGTTTAGGAGTAGTTCTATGACGCGATTTTGGCCCTTCACTCACCAAGAGAGGTCCCCTGGGGGTTACATGGGACAGATATGCCTTTAAAAGGACAGGCAGGAAAAAAAAAGACCCACACTCTCTCTGAGAACATTGTCATGTCTGGAGGTGATACCCAGGATTGTTGCAGCCTCTCATTACCAGCCCAGGAATAAAGCCAACACTCAATGGATGGTAGGGCCAAGGAGTCACAGAGAAGCAAAGACAGAGCCTAACAAATTGTGCCTGAAACCTGCCCTCCCTCAGGATGTCTTGTAATGTGAATTAATGAGTCCTCTCATTGTTCAAGCTGGTTGGATCCAGGTTTTCTGATCCTTTCAGCAGACAGCAGCCTAAATTTTCATAGGGTAAATCCCAACGACCTTCACCCAGAGGATATTCCCGTTTGGTCTCTGCTCTGTTCTTTCCTGTATTCTCACAATTCCCACCCCTAGAGTGTAGTAAGTAGTTAAATAAACCAAAGGGAAAAATATCTCTGGGCCAGAACACTCATAAAATTTCCCTAACATCATCTGAAATAGGCCAGATTTCCTGAAAAATCTCAAGACATATCTTTGGGAAAAGCTTGGAAACTAAGTTATAATAATTACTAATGATATAGAATAGTATCCTTACAGAGTAAGCTTGTGGGCAATAACCATTTGATCAATTATTTCCATTCACATTGAGGATTTAAAGGAAAAAAAATGACAATTAATTCTTAAAACAAACAAACAAAAAAAGACCTATCCAGAAGTCATAGAAATAAGGATAAAATAGGGAGGTATAAATTGAAGAAGCAAAGCAAAGCAAATGTAACACAAAGATATGGTTCTCCTCAACTAAAGGACATTAATATAGTTTGCTTGAGAGATTTCACTTCTAAATAAATCATATTTTAAAATCACCAGTGGATAAGGGTAATAAACAACTTTATCACCAGTTGTATGTTATTGGCATTAAAATCTACAATTCATCCTTCTTTAAGTGGGCTACTGAACATTGTAGGGATATCTACAGAGAGCTAGATCTCCTCAGCTTACCCTGACGACAAGGTTTTTAATGGGAACGAAACACGGACTAGGAGCCCAACATTCAGGTAGTGTGGGGCTGTTGTGAGCTCTAGCTAGTTGCTGGGGTAACACTCAACACGTCAAGCAAGGAATAGAGGACGGGGATCCAACTAGCTCCCTGCCCTTCTCTGGAACATCTGGTTGAGTGTCATTCTGCTTTCTTTCAAACAGACACAATTGGCTCTTCAGATGGAATTGATAGAAAGTGAAAGACTAAGTCTAATGTGGTAAGAAGCTGTTAAAAGATTAGTATTGGCTTTTGGTGGAAAAACAATTATGCTGAATTACAAACACATCTGCCACACGCTCAGCAAACTATCAGAGAAGACAGATTTTCCTCACATCTTACTTCTTGGACCCTTTTCAATTTTCAAATAGAATACAGTTCTCTAGTTATTGCTTACACGCATTTTCTTTAAATAAACTCAGAACAAACTTAGAAAGCCTGATATTGTTTCCTATAGAACTTTTTTTTTCCCCAATCACTTACCCAGCAAGAAATAAAAGTTACACCCTCTGTTTCTGCAGCACTTGACAGTTTTCAAAATTCTTTAATAGGTATTCATTTGATAAAGAACATTAATTCATTTTATTAAAGAAACAAACTTAAGCTTCTTACAGCTCTGCTTAGAGCAATTCTACAAAGATAAAAGGGTGTGCGTTCATGTCTGCTGTTTCATTCATTCGTTCAATAAATATTTATTGCCTACTATGTGCAAGACATTGTTCTAAACTCTGGGAATACAGCAGTGAGAAAAAGAAATGGAAAAAATCCCCGCCCTCGTGGCACCTATGTCCTCATAAACACAATATAACTGTTTTACGTATTTCCAATCAGTTATGCGTCCATCAACAGCAAATAGTTTAGTGTTTCGGTGCTGCATTAAGTATAGAAGGAGGTTTAAATAACTATTCGAAGGAGCAAGACCTGAAAACTAATAAATTAAGGTAAGCTGCTGCTTAACAGTATGGAGAAACTTTATTAATTCATGAAGGAAAAAAATCCGGCTCCTTTGAAGTATTTCTCAAGGAAGAGAGTGGATTTTCCATCCACCATAGACCCAGGGAAGAACAGCGAACGTCACAGTACCTCTTATACCCATTTATCACACGCAGATTCACTATGTACTGCGCCCATTACATTTGTTTTCACTTGAATACTTACATCAACTCTTAGATGTTAGCAAAATTATCTAAATTTTCCAGATTAAAACACACACACACACACACACACACACTCACATCTCAGAGAAGTGAAGTAATGAGACTAACGTTAAGTTTGTTGTGAGGTTTCAGTAAGTAAATAGATAAGACAGGCTTAAAACAGTGCCTGACAGAGTAAGCATTCAATAAATGCTATGTATTACTATTATTTCACCAATTTTAACAATGAGAAAACAGTGAGGTGACTTGCCCAAGGCACACAGCTGGTTGCTGATTGGCTCCCTCCTCAGAGTGGTTGAAGAGGGACCGGGGCCTGATCTGCCCCCTCTGGGGTTTGTCGTGTCCAGTTCATTCTGCACACCACGGACTTAGCCAGCCAGCACTAGAGTGCTGTCTCCGTATCATGTGAGAATACACCGAACTTGGGTAACAAAAGTGGAGTAAGGTAATCCAGCACCCACTAGTCAGAGCCTGGCTACTTCCTACTTTAAAAACAGGAGAATAGGGTTCTGAAAATATTGGTCACCAGATGATCCTTTTATGGGGGAAGGGACAAGGTCACAGTGACAGCCAGGCCTGGGTAGGCTGAAGTTCTCCCCCTCACCGGGGCCTGGGAAACACCAAAGACAAACGTGCCTAATTTATAATTTGCCTGGAGTTTTCACTTTTTTTTTAACTTACCAGACGTACTTCCTGGGTAGGAGACAAGGACAGGAGAACCCTCACAGCCACGTAACTCCTGATGGTCCGGTCCCCTCCTTGTGCACAGGTACCTGAAAGCTATATGTGAACCCGTCTATGGTGATGGGGCACAGTTGAGGCTGAGGGAGAAAGGAAGGGAAATGAGAGTCCGCTCTCCAGGAGAAAAACCTGTCCTTATCTAGGTCAATTCAACTTAGTAATCTAAAAAGTTAATTAACTTTAGCATTCTTCTCACCCTTCATATGCCTCACACTGCAAAATGTTTGTCAAAATGCTGATCCTATACAAGTCCGTTCTGCCAGGTTCGCTTTAATTACTAAAACATTTACCCAGGTAACAGAGTCGTGGTTAGCGTTATTGCTTCTTTAGACTGACCCTGCTAGATGATATAAGGGAGCTTTTCGGAGGCATTTTAATTTAAAGGCATCCCTTTCCAGGCTCAGCAACAGAGTTTTCATGTATGTTCCAAGAACAGAGCATATCCATATTTGCAGAAGCCCTCTGTGCTACAACCGTCCCCTCCAGAAGGTCTATGGAGAGAATGGACTACCTTGTCCATAGCGGGCTCTGGGGGTTACAGATGGAAATGATGGGAATCTTCTTAGTCTGTTAATTAAAAGATGCAAACATATTTAGCACCTTTCACATGATAAAAGCGTATAGAAAAGTTTAAGAGATTCTATTGCCCTTTTTGCCCTTTGTAAGTCCACCCATGACTCCAGGGAAACTTTTGAACTCTTGAGAGGACTGTGTCTGGCTAATAACCCTCTGTGGATATGAGGCGACAGATGCACTCAAAACTCAAGAACCATTTTCCCCCAACAGCCAGGAGTCACGGAATAACAGAGCCGTCCGAGGCAACCTTGGCAAAGACACGCAAGTCACACTGGTCGCCGAGTTCAAGAGGAGGTCAAGAGTCGTGCAGTGCACACCACCCAATTACGGTCTATTTGTAGAAAGCTTAATGTGTATTTTTGTTCAAGGATGACCATATGCTGAGGAGAGTTAAGTCGGCAGTCTGGTGTTTAAAGGATCCGTATCATAAACAAATAAAGTAAGTGGAAAAGGAAAATTTCAGAAACAAATATTTGGCTCAAAGGGGGATGAGCTGAGATGACAGCTGAAAATGAACTATATATAGCAGTTAGGTCAAAGGGCCCAAGGTGACAGAAAAGTCACACGGCTTTCTTAAATGGACAGGCCCTGAAAACCAAGCCCCTGCTCAAGCAATTCATTTACTTTCCAGCCCGCCAGAAACTTACCCAGTAAGCCATGAAATTGCTTCTCGAGGCAAACTGCCGCCAGGCCCAAGAAGGCAATTCATCACTTTCTGGAATAGCTTTTAAAAATTAAAAATAGGAAAGAAAGACACTCCAGGAAAACCTAGATGCTTCATTGTGCGACCAGTCTCACTGGACTAAGAAAATAGCACCATTTAATTTTCTATTTATAGAAGCATTGAAATGAGGATTATCTTAAAGGACCTCCAAAAGTAAGTTGAGACCCTTTTCCTTGATGTTTTCAGACTATGGTTTTGTGCAGCAAGAGGCCAGCCAGTAAGTGACTGAAGCATTGTGCAGTGATGTTCCTGTACCTTCTAGAGAGGAATTATACCCAGTCATAGAATGACCTCTGCTTCCTGACATCATCTAATCCAGAATAAAACCCTGCTTCCTTGAACTCTCACCAAAGTTACTAGCACAATCCCGAATCAAGTTACACTGAAAATCGGCTCCAGGGGGCCTAGGTTTTGCCCACACTCTAGCTCCTCTCCTCACCTCCCCCGCCAACCGTCTTATGTTTGCATCCACTACGGCACCCACAGAGGGAGAGGCAGAATGGCCTACAACATCAGGCTGCTGCCATTTTTTAATTGTCAGGTCTGTCTCCCCTACTGAAACGTGGATTCCTTGAGCGTACCGGCTGGACCCTACTTATTTCATCCCCAGTAGGCAGCGGTGCCCAGCACAGGGTCATCACTCAGCATAGTTTTTTTATCAAGTGCCATCCCCTTGTTCTAGCATCACCACCAAACTGTCACTGACAAGGCGTCGTTACAGACCCACAGTAACTCAGCCAGCCTTGTCTGCTCCTGAACACTTCTGCCGCTTCTCTCTTTTCTTCTCCAATTCAGACCCTCTTTTAGAATAATGATAATTAAAGCTGTTTATGTACCAAGGCCTTTATATTCATTATTTACACTAATTCTCACAACAATTCTGTGATGTGGGTATTATTTTTCCCATTTTAAAGTCAGAAGTCTGAGGCTTGGAGAGGTTTCATGATGTGCCTAGGACACAGCTAGTAAGTAATGAAAGGAGGCCCTGAAACGCAGACCTTTTCGGGTTTCAGACTCTTTATTATTGCACCATGAAGAACAAACTAGATCTCATGCATAGCACTTCAGTCGGGCCCTACCCTGTGTTGTCAGACTTATTTCCCACCACCTTCCTGAACTCCAGCTCTACAGCACCACCAGAATTCTCTTCACGTGTCCCCACGACTTCGCTCTGCTGTTGCCTCCTCCTGAAGCCCCCTCTCATGTGACACTCTGTTCTACCCACCCATCCACGACACTCAAGTGTCTCCTCTATCATAAGGTCGTCTCTGCTTTCTCCACCCCTCCACTGGATGTGATCTTGCTTCTCTTTCACATTTAGTTTGAACATCTCTTATAACACATATTATATTCCGTCTCAAATTAGAGGGATTCTGATGCACATCTTTTGCTTTATCCTCCTTTCCCTTCCCAACAAGGCATAATAATAGCAAACACATCGAGCGCTTACTAGGTGTCTGGGAGTAGTCTAAGCACTTAACACATATGAAGTAACTGAATCCTTATAATAACTCCATATGGTATGTACTATGGCACAGAGAGGTCAGTAAACTTGCCTGGGGTCACAAAGTCAACAAGTAGCAGCGACAAGGCTTGACCCAGGCACTCTAGCACTATGCCCAGGCCATGAACCATTGAGACAGGCCACTTGCACATAGCAAGATCACAGTAAGTGTTTGCTGAGTCAAAGAATGAATGAATATACAACTGAATGAATGCAAGGCCACCAATTCAGCATAAAAATAACCAAGCCAGTCACAGTATTGCATTTATTTGACATCCAGTTGCCTCAAATTCATAGCATTAGAAAGAATTTTTATGTATTCATTATTCACTGTCTTCATTCATCCAACAAAAATTTTCTGCAGACGAGGTGCCAGGTCCAGGGCTAGAAGCTACCTGAGTTTGTACCCTCAAGAGCACACAACGATCCAGTGAGAGGAGCTGGCAGGTGTCCACCATTTGCACTGGGGTTGGTTGTGTAGAAATGCGATATCTGAGCCTTTATAACTACTTGGCTTTCTTCCTGGTGTGAACCGTGGACTAAAGCAGTGGTTCAACCTAGGGTGATTCTCCCCTCCCCATTTGGCACCGTCTGGAGACATTTTTGGTGTCACATCTGGAGGTGTGGGCGTTACTGGCATCAGTGGTGGGTAGAGTCAAGGGATACTGCTAAACATCCTACCAAGCACAGGACAGGACAGCCCCCCACGACAAAAAGTTATACTGCCCCAAATGTCCATAGTGCTGAGGTTGAGACACCCTGGACCAAAAATGTAAAGGAAAAAAGCCTGTACCAAAAATCAAAGGCGCAACTAGTAGATAAATAAGTCCTGGAAACCTAATACACAGCAGTACAGTGATGACAGACAACAAAACTGTATTATTAACATTAAACTTGCTGAGAAACTAGATCGTAATTGCGCCAATACTAGAAGAAATGATAATTATGTGCCGTGATAGTGATACCGAACCAAGTGGGCTCAACTCCTGGTGAGTTAAATAAGACTCTACACCAGTGGAAGTTGTCTCACAAAGTGAAGTGTATTTGCAGCAAATAGGAGGCCATGAGGAATCATTTCCAAAGTCATAGGGTCCCCGAACAAAGGAAAGCAGGAACTTTTATTTGGTTGGGGAATGAATTATCAAAAGGGAGAGGAGAGTATTCGCCCGCACAGGCTGAACTGGAAAACATGATTCCACATAATGAGGCCTAAGTTCCTCCTGGAGAGATCTTTGCATTAAAAATAAGACAAGGGTCAGGGGCATAGCTCTTCCGGTGAGGCTTGGTCAGTTTCAGGATGGCTGGTGGTTACATCTCCCTTGAGTGCCTCCCTTGGTCAGTTTCAGGATGGCTGGTGGTTGCATCTCCTTAATACACAAAAGGAAAAGATACAACTTGGAAAAACAGGTAATTGCTTCCAAACCCACCTTTGAGTTTCTTGAGGCACCTAGTGGGTGACAATAGACATGTCAGCTAACACTACAATGGCAACCATATTGCAATATAAATGTATCAAATCAATGTGTTGTATACCTTAAACTTACACAATGTTGTATGTCAAATACAACTCAATTTATAAAAATCAAAGATGGACAGAAAGGCTCTCATTTAGGGGGTTCCTTTCAGACTCCTCAGGGAAAAGGCCTGTGTAAAATGGAGAAAAATAAATTAAACCAGAGCACTGATAAGGAAATAAACAAAGCATACACAGCAAAATAAAATCAAGTTGAAAATACTCCTTGAATCTGCAGTACTGGCAAATTAATCTAATTACCGGGAATTTTGCAAATGCTGTCTGGGGTGCTGGTGTGCTGGAAGGAGGAAGATTCGATTTCCATCCTCCTCCAGAAATTCTCTTAGGAAAATTTGTTAATGAGCTGTCCTTGTGTGCTACAGGACTGAGGTTCTAGAATGAGAAACTCCTTTGTCTAAGATAGAAGATGACTTCTCTGAGGTAGACAGGATGCCTGGCTCAGGAATACCCATTCTATTTCAGAGGTTAAATATGGACCCAGAGATCATCTCCTGCAGACCAGGTCTCCAGAGAGGGGGTGAGATGGCAACCTCCGTCCTGGCTGCACAGAGACCCCAGCCCGCGCTGCTCTTCGACTCTTAAGGAGCTTGTAAGAGGGGTCCTTTCCCCAAAATAGTCCTACCCAACCCTAAGGGAGATGAAGCTCTCACTCACAGAGAACAAAAGGAAGTAAAAAACGTAGAATAGCACAAGAATGCCTGTATTCAAATCCCAGTTCTACTGTTTATTAGCTGTGTGATCTCAGATAAATTACTAGACCTCTCAGTGCCTCAGTTTTGTCATCTGTAAAACAGGGGATGATAACCCCCCCATTGGATTCTTGGGGGAATGAAATAAGTTAAAACAGGTAAAGCACTTAGAATAATTCCTTGCACACAAGAAGTGCCATGTAGACCTTGGTTATTGTTAGAGTGTGAGCCCATTGAAGGAAGAGGCTGCATCTCATTTCCATGGATTTCCCTGGGCTTAGCGTAGCTTCACTGTGTTACTCCCAGAATGCGTTATACTGATTCAATTCCCAAACCATTCAGCTTCCGTTTGACATCAATATTTTATTCAAGGGGCTCTCTCATCACTGTTAATATAGTTTTGAGTTTTTGCCAAGTCATTAGATTATCTGAGAACTTTTTTGGTTAAAGTCTTATTTAGGGTTAAATAATTTAGGATTAAATTTTAGAACTTATTTAGGGTTAAAATCGAGGGGAATTCTCACAGAAACTTAGATTTTAAAAAATGTTTTGGTCAGTACAGAAAAAAGGAACTGACAAGGGTCCACCTGGGGTTGGGGTGCGGGAGTGGGAGGTGGGAAAAGGAGAACAAATATCAAAATACTTTCTCATTTCCATTGAGATTTCTTTTTCATGCATTTGTTAATTTTTACTTCTACTTTTTTACTGAGTAAAAAGCCCTAATCTAAGTGTAGAACATGATGAGTTGTACATATGCATAATCGCTTATAACCACCAAATCGTGATCAGGAACAAACATTTCTAGCACCCCAGAGGGGCCCCTAGCACCTTCGTAATCCGCAGGCCCCTAAAGTAACCACTCTCCAACTTCTATCACTATCAATCAGTTTTGTGAGTTCTTGAGTTTCGTAAAAATAAAGATTTTTCTGTTCTTTTTTCTGGGAGCTTAATTGTTTTACTTTTCATGCTTAAGTCTATGATCCACTTCAAACACATTTTTGTGTATGGAGTGAACTACAGGTCAAAGTTATTTTTTTTCTATACAAATATCCAATTGTTCCATTACTACTTATTGACGAGACTGTCATTTCCCCACTGAGTTGCAGGGGTACCTTTGTTATAAAACAGCGGATCCTCTATGTGAGGGTCTGTTTCTGGACTCTATTCTGTTCCTTTGGTATATTTGATTATCCTTTGTCAATACCACTGTGAATTAATTACAGCAGTTTTATAGTTTCATAAGTTTTGAAATGTGGTAGTGTATTGTCTTGGGATTCTAGGTTTTTTTTGCATTTCCATATAACTTTAAATTCAACTTGTACATTTCTACCAAAAAAAAAACCCTTTGTTGAGATTTTGACTAGGATTGATGAATCTATAGATCAGTTGGGGAAAGTTGGGATAATAACCACATTTAGTCTTTAATGTACGAGCATGGTATATCTCTCTATTTACATACAACTTTCTTGAATTTTTCTCGGCAACATTTGGTAGTTTTGATGTAGAGAACTTGCACATCTTTCATTAGTTTATTCCTAAGTATTTAATGTTTATTCGATGCTATTGTAAAAGGTACTTTTTTAAAATTTCATTTTCCAATAGTTTGTTTAGTCTAGTATATAGAAATGCAATCAGCTTTTGTGTATTGACTTTGTATCCAATAAACATAATAAATTTGTTAATTAAATCTAATAATGTGTAGATTCTTTTGAATTTTCTATGTAAACAATAGTGTCATGTGTGAATAATATGAATTTTACTTGTTCATTTCCTATTTTTATATCTTTTATTTCCTTTTCTTACCTTATTCCCCTGAATAAACCCTATGGAACAATGTTAAATGGAAGTAGAAGTAGGCATGATCTATTTCTTGTTCCTAACCTCTAGAGGAAAGCATTCTATATGTCACCATTAAATAAGACATTAGCTGTAGAGTTCTTGTAGACCTCCTATAAGTTTTAGGTTTTATCCCAGTCTTGCCGAGAATCTTTACCATGAAGAGATTGAATTTTATCAAATGTTGACTTTTCTACATTTATTAAGATGCTCATGCAGTTTTTCTCCTTTTAGCTGTTATTGTAGAGTACATTGATTCATATTTTTGAATAGTAAAACAACCTCTATCTCATAGAATAAACACCATTTGGTCATGATGCATTATCATGGGTCTCATTTGCTAATATTCTGTTTAGGATTTTTTCTCTATGTTTCTCAACTGTATTAGCCTATAATTTTCCTTTCTGTTTTTTTTCCTTTATCAGCTTTTGGTCTCATTGTTACACTGTCCTCATAAAGTAAGTTGGGAAGTGTTCGCTCTTCCTCTGTTTTCTAAAAGATTATGCTTAGTATTGATATTATTTCTTCCTTAAATATTTTGAAGAATTCATCAGCAAAGCCATCTAGACCTGGAGTTTTCTTTTGTGGGAATATTTTAATTATGGATTTAACTACTTTAGTATATGTAGGATTATTTAGAGTGGCTATTTCTTGTTGGGTAGTTTTGATAAATCTTGTTTTCTGTCTTCTTTCTTTCTTTCTTTCTTTTATCAGTCTTCTTTAGGGGTTTATCAAATTTATTAATCTTTTCAGAGAACAACTTTTAATTTTGTGGATTTTCTCCGTTTACAAATGCTTTCTATTTTACTGATTCTTCTTTTACCTTTATTGTTATTATTATTAATGATTTTGTTACTTCTACTTTCTTTGGGCTTAAATTTGCTATTCTTTATCAAACATTTTTGAGACAGAAGCTTAGATTGTTAATTTTCAATCTTTCTTCTTTTCTAATATTGTGTTTGAAGCTTTAAATTTCCCTCTAAGCACTGTTTTACCTGCATTCGACATGTTTTGGTATGTCATATTTTCACTATCATTCACTTCAAAATGTCTTCCAATTTTTATTATGATTTCTTCTTTGACTCATGAGTTAATTAGAAATATGCTGTGAGGGGGTGGGCGGCCCCATGGTTTAGCAGTTAAGTGCGCACGCTCGCTACTGACAGCCCAGGTTCGGAACCCCGCGCGTGCACCCATGCACTGCTTGTCTGGTCATGCTGAGGCGGGGTCCCACATACAGCAACTAGAAGGATGTGCAACTATGACATACAACTATCTACTGGGGCTTTGGGGAGAAAAAGGGGAAAGAAAAAGGAGGAGGATTGGCAATAGATGTTAGCTCAGGGCTGGTCTTCCTCAGCAAAAAGAGGAGGATTAGCATGGATGTTAGCTCAGGGCTAATCTTCCTCACAAAAAAAAAAAGAAGAAAGAAATATGTTGCCTAATTTCCAAAAAATTGGAGGTTTTCAAGTTATCTTTCTGTTTTTGCTTCTAGTTTAATTCCATTCTGGTCAGAGAATATATTGTGTATTATTTCAATCCTTTGTAATTGGTTGAAACTTGCTTTTTATTCCAGCATATGGTGTATTTTGGTAACTGTTCCACCATATGCATTGAAAAAGAGTTTTGGAATACTACAGTTTTGGAATACTGACTTTTTGTCTTCTTACTTTATTAGTTACCAAGAGTGGTATTTTTAAATGCACATCTATGATTATGGATTTGTATAGTTCTTTTATTTTTGCTTTATATATTTTAAGTATATATTATTAGATACATATACATTTAGAATTACATTTTCCTGTTGAATTGACCCTTGTGTCATTAGCAAATGTCCCTCTTTATGTCCCTGGTAATGTGCCTTGTCTTAAAGTGTATACTTTGTCTGATAGACATGGCCATGCCAGTTTTCTCTTGGTTAGTGTTAGCATAGTGTATCTTTACTATTCTTTTACTTTCACCCTATCTGTATCCTTATGTTTAATGTGTAAATTACAAACAAGAAATATTTGGGATAATTTTTAAAATCCAGTCTGGCAATCTTGGTCTGTCAATCATAGCATTTAGTCAACAAATATTTAATGTAATTACTAACATTTTGGGATATAAGTCTACTATATTGTTTTTTGTTTCTATTTAACCATCTGTTTTTTTGTTCCTTTGTTCCTGCTTTCTAAAATTCTGTGTAATTAATCAAATATTTTTCAGTATTCCAATTTATCTTTTCTGTTAGCTTTTATTTAAACATTTTTATGTTATTCTTTTAGTGGTTGCTCTAAAGATTATAAAATGCATCTCCTTCTTGACTAAGTACAAGCTACCTTAAATTAGTACCTTCACCACTTAATGAATAATGCGAAACAGTTTAACTCCATTTACCTTCCTCCTGCCTTTATATTATTGTTTTTGAGTTTTACTTTCACAAATGTTGTAAACCCCATAAGACATTACTACTGTTGTTGCTTTAAGTTGCAAATATTTTTTTCACATTTACTTCCAGTTACCCTTTCTGGGGATCATTTTTCCTTCCAGCAGATTCTTGGGATCATTTTCTTTTACCCTGAAGAACTTCCTTTAGGGTTTCTTGTATTGAAGCTCTGCTCGTTACAACTTTGCTCAACCTTTGCCTGAAAATGTCTTTATTTTGCTGTAATTTTTGAAGGATTTTTTTCAGGATACAGAATTCTAGATTGGTAGTTGTTTTCTTCCTTCAGCACTTTAAAAATATTACTCCATTGACTTCTACTTCCATAACTTTTGTTGAAAAGTTAGCTATTTGTCTGTGCTGTTCTTTGAAGAAGATCTAGTCTTCTTACACGTCTATATTTTCCATCTCCCTCCATCGTATAATATAAGCTTCTTGATGGCAGGGACCACGTTTGACTTGTTCATTCCCAGCAGCTAGAATTGTGCCTTGCACCTCTATAGTCAATGCATAACTTTCTAAAGAATTTATAAATGAACGAATGAATTGCATATCATGAGTATGGTGCAATGCCTAACACAAGGTAGCTGCTTCACAAAGAGTAAATGAATTAAGTCATTGTTCCTTGACAAGATCCATACTCTTATTTCTCAGTTGACAACACCGTTCAAACTTTGCACAGACCTCTAGATTAAATTAAATGTCACCACTGCATAAGAATTTTCTTAACCATGTTAGTAGTTTTGATACACTCTATTTCTATATTATATATCCAGATAATAACAACTGAAAATAAGACATTTGTAGAGGTAAGATTCTTTTTAGATTATTTATTATATTAAAGATAAGCCAAGCCAAAATGTGTTCTTTTGGAATTAGCTTTCAGATAAACTGACTTCATAATGTAATTGCCAAAGAATAGAGATTTATTAGACACAGAGTTAAAAGAGGTTACAGGTGGTTTTAAGCAAATAAAGATGGTGCTCATTCTCAGAAATCATCGGCCTTAACAACCAGCAAAGCCAGGCCTACAGATGGAGAAATTTCTTCTCCTTGCCAAAGTAAAGGAAGACTCTCGTTTTTAAAGCAAATTGGTCTTGCAGTTTACTCTCAGCTACTTTTTGCAGACAAGCACATTCAGTCTTCTTCTCTGTTACAAATGGTGCGACATCAATATAAGTTACACCTAACCGATTAGTTAATGACTTCTAGATTTCCTCTACATCACTTTACAACACAGAAGGAAAGCCTTTGAAGTTCAAATGCTTATCCAACCTCTAATTCTTTCATGGAAGGATGAAACAGATAAGCTGTGCATTAGTCAGAGGAACTATTGCTGTGCCATATCCAATAGAGGGTGTAGAAAGGAGTGGGGAAATGGAAAAACTGACCATTTATCTCTGAGTCAACTACGTGATCTTTGGATAATCCACACTCAGGAACTTCTCTATTAATAAGAAGAGCTGAGACCTGGCTATCTTTGTATTTTGAAACATTCAGCTGGAACCAAGCTTTCTTAAAATCAGGAATGGCAATGGATATATTACTTATTTGTTCATTTAATAAAAATTTGCTGTACACCTATTATGTGCTTAGGTGCTTGGGATAGAGTGGTGAATAATATAGTCAAAATCATAATGTCAAGTAGCTGGCATTCAGTGAGAGAGTCTAAGAGGAAGAGTGACAGAGCCAGGAGAGTGTGAAAGTGCTGTGATCAGGAAAGGGCAGGATGCAAAGCTGGTAAGAATGGGATGCACAGGAGTTGACCAGATGATGGTGGGGAGGAGATGAAGAAGGTAGGGTGGAGATGAGGAACTCAGGAGTATTCATAATGAGGCAAGTGATTTTCTAGGTACTATAAACATGGAGATATCAGAACTTTCTGACTATGAACACATTCCCCAGTGTGATCGACACCATGTGGGGCAGACAAGCGCCTATAAAGAGAACTGTTTTAGCCAAGGCTTTCAAGGAATTCCCATAGAGCTGCTGTTAGTGGTAATTTTTTCTTGTAAATACCTACTAATATGGTAATAGCTGCAACTATTTGCTGCATGCTTGCTCAGTATCAGGCATTGCACTGAGGACTGTGGAGGCTGCCTCACCTCCTCCTCTACTAACCAAATGGTGTGGACACTTTTTTATCCATATTATAGATATGGCCACAAAGACTTGGAAAGGATATTTTGCTCCAGTGCACAGAATAATAAATTGTGGAGCCACGGTTTTAACCTGGGTTTCTTAGATGGCAGAACTATGGTGGTTGGTGGAGGTCAAAATATGTGACTGAATATCTAGAATTATTTAACATGTATTTATCAAGTACCCACCATGGGCCGGAAACTGCACTAAAATTATAGAACGAAGTGGCCTTACACACTTCTGGCCCAATCCTCTCATTTTAGGTGTGAGAAAACTGAGGCTCACAGAAGTTGAGGGATTTTTATAATAAAGTGCCATGTTATCTTTGTCAACTATGAATGGGAGACAAAAGCTAAAAAGAATAATAGAAGCGATAGATTTACATATTTTTATTTTAAAACATTTAGGTAGTGACATTACCAAGATGGCAAAGAAGCAGGCCTCAAACTCTAGACCCCAACAAAAGATCAACAGTTAGACAGCTATCCATGAACAAAAATAGCTCTGAGAGAGCACAGGAGTCCACTTAAGAAGGCGCCACTACCGTGCGCATGCGCCTGAGGAGATCCTGCAGCCACAGGAGTGCATGCAGCCAGCCAAGGCCCCTGCAGCTGCTTCTGGGCCTGAGTTCAGCCCTATCTCCTATCACTGGTCTGTATGGCTGGGCATGCTTGCAACTAGCCCCATCAGCTATGCAGCTGCAGTCTGTTGGCCTAACTCCCATCACCAGCCTCTACTGCAGTGTGTGCACCAGTGCCAAGACTCTGCAGCCACAGGGCCCCCTGCCCTGCAGCTTTCAGTGTGCTCAAATCAGAATGAAAAAGGAAGAAGTAAAATTGTCTCTGTTTGCTGATGACATGATCTTGTATATAGAAAATCCAAAAGATTCACCAAAAAACTGTTACAACTTATATTCAGTAAAGTTTCAGGATATAAAATCAACGTACAAAAATCAGTTGCATTTCTGTACACTAACAATGAACTTTCTGAAAAAGAAATAATCCCATTTACAATAGCACCAAAAACAGTAAAATACTTAGGAATAAATTTAACCAAGGAACTGCAAGACAAAAACTATAAGACGTTGATGGAAGAAATTGAAGAAGACACAAATAAATGAAAAGATATCTCATGTTCATGGATCAGAAGAACTAATATCGTTAAAATGTCCATACTACCAAAAGTAACCTACAGATTCAATGCAATCTCTATCAAAATTCCACTGGTAGTTTTCACAGAAATAGAAAAAACAATCCTAAAATTCATATGGAACCACAAAAGACCCCAAATAGCCAAAGAAATCCTGAGAAAGAAGGACAAAGCCAGAGGCACCACGCTTTGTGATTTCAAACCATACTACAAAGCTATGATACCACAAAGCTATGATAATCAAAAAAATATGGTAACAGCATAAAAACAGACACATAGACCAATAGAACAGAATCAAGAGCCCCAAAATAAACCTTTGCATATATGGTCAACTAATACTTGACAAGGGAGCCAAGAATATACAATGGGGAAAGGCTAGTCTCTTCAATAGGTGGTGCTAGGAAAACTGGATATTCACATGCAAAAGAAAGAAATTGGACCCCTATCTTACACCACTTATGAAAATTAAATGTGAAAATTTAAACTGTAAACTGCCTAGAAGAAAACAGGAAAATAGCTCCTTGACGTTGGTCTTGGCAATGATTATTTTGATATGACACCAAAAGCACAAGCAATAAAAGCAATAATCAAATGGTATTACATCAAACTAAAAAGCTTCTGCACAGCAAAAGAAACAATCAACAAAATGAAAAGGCAACCTACAGAATGGGAGAAAATATTTATCAATCATACATTTAATAAGGGTTTAAGATCCAAAATATATAAAGAACTCAAACAACTCAATAGCATAAAAACAAACCAATTAAAAATTGGGCAGAGAGGGGCCGGCCCTGTGGCTTAGTGGTTAAGTGCACCAGCTCTGCTGCTGGCGGCCGGGGTTCAGATCCCGGGCGTGCACCGACGCACCACTTCTCCGGCCATGCTGAGGCCGCATCCCACATGCAGCAACTAGAAGGATGTGCAGCTATGACATACAACTATCTACTCGGGCTTTGGGGGAAAAATCAATCAATAAATAAAAATTATAAAAAAAGAAAAAAATTGGGCAGAGAACTTGAGTAGAAATTTCTCCAAAGAAGACATAAAAATGGCAGACAGGTACAGGTACATGAAAAGGTGCTCAACATCACTAATCATCAGGGAAATGCAAATCAAAACCACAATGAGGTATCACCTCACACCTGCTAGTATGGGTACTAGTAAAAAGACACGAGATAACAAATGCCAGTGAGGGTGTGGAGAAAAGGGAACCCTGGTGCATTGTTGGTGAGAATATAAACTGGTTCAGCCACTATGGAAAACAGTATGGAGGTTCCTCAAAAAATTATTAAAAATAGAACTAACACGTGATCCAGCAACTCCACTTCTAGGTATATAGCCAAAGGAAATGAAATCACTATCTTGAAGAAAAATCTGCCCTCTCATGTTTATTGCAGCATTATTCATAATAGCCAAGATACAGAAACAAGCTAAGTCTCTATCAATGGATGGATAGGTAAAGAAGATGAGATATATATACATATATGTGTGTGTATATATATATACCCACAGTTGCACATCACTCATCTATGAGAAAGAAGGAAATCCTGACATTTGTGATAACGGGGATGAACCTTGGGGGTATTATGCTAAGTGAAATAAGTCAGCCAGAGAAAGACAAATACTGTATGATTTCAATTATATGTGGAATCTAAAAAGATTGAACTCATACAAACAGAGAGTAGAATGGTGGTTGCCAGGCATCGAGAAGTTGGGGAAATGTAGAGATGTTGGTCAACTGGTATAAACTTTCAGTTATAAAATAAACAAGTTCCGGGGATCTAAGGTACAGCATTGTCACTATAGTTAACAATATTGTGTTGTGTACTTGAAAGTTGCGATGATGGTAGAGATTGTGTATTCACCATAACAACAACAAAATGATAATTATGTGAGGTGATGGATGTGTTAACTAACCTTATCATGGAAAACATTTTGCAATATATATGTCTATCTAATCATCACATTGTACACCTTAAACTTAATGTGATTTTATACGTCAATGAATAAGTTCTGGGGATCTAATGTACAACGTGGTGATTATATTTAACAATACTGTATTATATATTGAAAGTTGCTCAGAGAGTAAATCTTAAATGTTCTGACCACAAAAAGAAATGGTGATCATGTGAGGCGATAGAGGTGTTAACTAACCATACAGTGGTAATCATTTGGCAATACATGTGTGTCAAATCAACACGTTGTACACCTTAAACTTACACAATGTTATATGTCAATTATATCTCAATAAAATTGAAAAAAAATTTAAAGATTAGACACGTAAACATTCCTTCCAAGTTACTCCCCTACTGTTCAGTTAGTCACTTAGAACAAATATGAATTGAAGGAAAATTTGAATCAAAAAAAATTAAGTGGCATTAATTGTTTTCCCCCCAAAAAGTGCCTGCAGGGTGCGGCTCATACGCTTTCTGTCTTCGCACTGTCACAGTATGCTGTTATGCACCTTTCCTGGAATTATCCTCCAAAGTGTTTGTAATGACTTTTCTCAGACTGCTGGAGACTGGTCTAATTCAATATGGCAAACGAAAGAAGCAGGACCTCCCCAACACAGGACACATGGCTTTTAACTGGAGTCAGGAAAACCTGAAACATTCCCCACTTTCGCCCACCAAAAACTTGGCATTTGCCGTTGCCATGGCATCACACAAGATGCATTCACTGAATTAACATCTGGGTATGGTTGTCAGTTGGTTTTCATATGGAATATTCGTTTTTAAAGTTTGGTCCATGCTTGCCATTTATTTCTCACAAGGTATACAAGATTCCAAGTACTTGAAGTAACCTGTGGAAGGCATCAACCTGGCTCAATTCTTGGAAGGGCTAAGAACAGAAAAACCTCTCTGAGCTAAGCCACACCCGAATAATTTGGGCAAATTGCCGTGGGAAGGGAGATGAGGCTGATGCTAATTACTTAGCAAGGGCATTCTTTATATAAACCACAAAGGTAAACTTTAAACTGGTTCCAGGAATTCTCATCGATTTCCATGTGATGTAGTCTGACTCACAAGCCCCCATTTATGTGAGGGCTGTGGCCAGGATGATTCTCATCTTTGGCCGGTAAGAAACCAATGCTCGTGAGAATGAGCAGCCATTCTCAAAACACATCCACAGAAAGTTGATAGGAAATTAATGTGGAAAAAAATAACATTAAAAAAAGGTCTTGTAAGCAAATAGGTTTGGTAAATGACAAAACTTTCGGTTTAATCTAAGGTAGATGAGTTTTTCTACTGATGATATTTTAGAATGTCCAATGGTCTATTGTGCCTCTCCAAACTTATTTGAAGACAGCAGACTATCTCCCCTTCATCTTTTCCTTGCTGTGTGTCCTCATCTTTCAGGCCCAGTCACTAACCACTCTAACATTCAGCTTTCTCATTTTCAAAATAGAATAACACTTCATACCATGGGGTTAATATAAGGATTAAGTAAAAGTTTATATACATGTATAATTGCCTTAGACATAACAAAGTATTATACAAATAGCTGTTTTTTTAGGCATGTGCATAACTCTGGCAGTAATGATTAATATACGTGTCTCTTCACACTTTTTGCTCTATTTAGACATGTCTATAGCCCTTCACAGCTTAAAAAGCATGAAAATTTTGTCTTTCTTGAGCAACCTCACCTATGATTATACTACTTTGACCTCTGTTTCTTAAAATTCTATCCACAGCCTCATTCTTACATCTCTCACTCCCAATGCTAATACATACACATACACAGCATTTTCCAAAATGTGAATTTGGGGGGAAACACAGGATTAGATAATGTTTAACAGATGTGACATGTTTCATTTCAGCAGAATGTCTCAGAGCCTTAGTTATGCATAACATTATGAATCTCCAAGAGGAAACTATAACTTGCAGTGTATTTTCCAAATTTATTTTACTGTGGAACGCCTCTTTTCCTGGAGTATCTATGGGTCCCAAAGGTCTGCAGAACACATGTTTGGAAATGCTACTGTATAGCCTTGGTGGAAAAGAAATGGCTTCACTGCCAAAGACAAGGAGCATATCAGGGACTGTATCCCCTGTAATCTCACACGGTCGTTTGATACTGATCTGTAGTTTAAGTATGACACTTAAACCTAGGTACAAAATTATGGGAGCTAAATGTGGCTATTGCACCCAGTTTAATTACATGATCATAAAAACGCTTGACAATGTCATAGCTAAACAACTTCATAGACAGCAAAATCTCAAATAACCAAAATTTCCAAGGTATGAAGTGCCTGAATATATTTATTTCTTGTTAATTCAAGTTAATTTAGGCTAAAAATATTTATAAAATCTATAGGTATACTTTTTAGGCTTTTTCAATTCAATAAATAAACCTAATTGCTAGCATGTTTTGATGATTTGCATTCTTTATTTGTGCAGGATGCTTATTTTATTTAGTGATAATTATACCACCCTACAGAAAAGTAGAGGGTTCTGGGAGCTTGGCTTGCATCTTTCCTGATCCCCAACATATCCTAGAAGCACTTTTTTTTTTTAATCAACAAAATCTTGTTGTCTGGACATTTGTGTCACATCTCAGGGTTTCAGCCATGCCAATAATTAGCTTAACATCCACATCCTATTATTAATGAAGCTGCAGCATTGAAAGTCTTTGGACAGGACAATTCTCTGCACCCATGACCCTCGGCCTCTCCCACTCCACCCCAAGACCGTAGCCACAGATGATTGGACTTGGCTAGACAGCTGACCCAGGCTTGGCCCTTCAGATTCCTTTTCATCGGAGGCTGGAAATGGAAACTAAAAGTTCGAGTCAGTTGGATGATGGTGAGCACCTGCACTTAAAGGTAATATTTACTTGAGGCCAAGGGAGACCAAAGCTGCACAAGCCAATGAGTGCAAATGATTCACCTATGAGGACACAGATTCAACCACTTAATAAAGACAAAAATGAAATGTCTTAAACAAGATAGGAGACCTTGTTTTTCTCTTCCAGGTAATAGTCTGAACAGAAACAGTCTAGACTTGATATAACAATTCCTCAGGGCTGGGGGCCCAGGCTCCTTTGATCTTGTGGCCTATCCATCCTTAAAGGTTCATGGTCCACAATAGTTCACTCCTATAGCCATATTCCAGGCAGGAGGATGGAGAAAGGAGCATGCTCTTTCCTATAATCACAAAGTTGCATACAATGCTTCCACATCAAACCAGAACTCGGTCATGCAGCCACACCCAGCAGCAACAGAGCCCGGAAAATATCATCTTAGCTGGGAGCCCATGTGTCCAGCTCAATGGTAGGGTTCTGTTGTTAAAAGAAAAAAGGGAGAATGGGTATTGGAGAACAACTGTCTCTGTCACAGGTTGTGAGTAAGCTGAGAAAGGAGGTGCTCAAAGAGAATCAGTGGAAAGAAATCAACATGCAGCAAGAAGCAGAAATGACACACAGACAGAGAGAGGCAGAGACAGAATCAGAGACCAAGGGAGTGGTTATCCGTGACTTCCCAGTTCCTGGACACCCATCTGTCCTTACTGCAATAGAAACTGGGTTCTGTGAAATTCTGCAGGCTTTCAACGAGCCCCGTGGCTTCTAGAGCTAGATTGATCAGTTTACGTTTCTTGCAATAGACCTAATGCAGATAACAGGTATTGCCTTTACTGAGCACTGGTGATGTGCCAAGCATTGTGCCAAGGGCTTTTGCGGATTGTCTCATTTAAACCTTGTAGCAATTCTATCAGGTAATTATCGTTCTTTCTCAATTTTTGCACCTGAGGAAAATGAGACTTGGGAAGGTCTCACAGATAGCAGGTGGCAGAGCATAATTTGAACTTGAATCCTAAAGCCTCGCTCCACATTGGTGTTGTTCATCACCACCAAGGACAGGCATGAGCATGTGCACCTACAGCAGGATGAGGCCAGGGCAAGGCTGGGGACGGGGACTGGGCCTGGGCTGACTCGCTAAAACGAGGCGGGTACTGAGGAGCCACACACAGCTATGTGACCTGGGAAGAAGCTTAGCTGGAGGCAGAAACTCAGTGTTTGGGACACACAGGTAAGCAGTTGAGTATGTCTGACCTCAATTGTTAGGGGTGTCCACTAGGTATAGTGATGATGGATTCATGAGTAGGCAGGAAGGCTGGCACATGGACAGCAGTGGATAAGCTTATTAATAGGATTCCTAGACCCTGACGAGGTTAGAGCACAGAGAAGAGCTGTTATAGATCCATGTTTTTGTCCTCCCAAAATTAATATGTTGAAACCCTGGTCCCCAATGTGATGGTATCAGGAGATGGGGCCTTTGGGAGGTAATTAGATCATGAGAGTGGAGCCCTCATGATGGGATTCGTGCTCTTATAAGAAAAGACACGAGAGACTTTGCTTCTCTGCTCTCCGCTAGGTGAGGACACAGGAGAAGACAACTCTCTGTAGACCAGGAAGTGGGCCCTCACCAAGAACCAAACCTGCCGACACCTTGATCTTGAACTTCCCAGCCTTCTGAACTATGAGAAATAAGTGTCCATTGTTTAGGCCACCAGTCTATGGTTATTTGTTATAGCAGCCTAAGCAGACTAAGACAAGGGCCTCACAAAGACATGGCAGAGACTAGACAATCCTTTATTCCTTCCAGGGAAAGGTGGTTGAAGGGCTCCAGTTAGCAAACTAATTGCATCTTGGTTAATTGCGGTTTTTCACTGAACCATGCTGACCTCTGACTCCTGGGAGAGGTCTGTCCCAATGACTTGTTGCCTAGAGGCTTGTCTACCATGACAGCTTCTGTCCTTGTATGGCCCACATAGCATGAACCAGTGCTGCTGTTGGGACTTACAACAAAGACAACTTCCGCAAATCAGCTCATGTGACTGCAGAGGAGAAGCCATTGCAGAAGTCATTGGAGAAGCCATTGGTCTTCCCTGGCTCTTACCAGTAAGCAGATCAACACACACCCTAATTAACATCAAGGAAAAAATGTGTAATGTGCTTACTTCTTCACAGTGGAATAATCGCGTGACTTACAACAACATCTTGACTTTAAGGAATGAGAGTTCCACCAGTCACCGATTCTAGAGGTGGTATACCTGAGGGCGATCACGCGAATTAACCTAAGAGCAGAAAATTCTGAAGTTTCCAAAGAGAGATAAATCGGCTTAGTTTCAAAGTGTTCAGGTTACCAATCTTCCTCACATATTATTTCTACCCATTTTTCAGCTAAACTCAGAAGTTTCTTGCCTTTCCAGCTGCATATGTATCTTTAACATAGCAGATGCCAGCTGGAAATATTTAGAAATAGGCAACTTTTAGTAGAATTCTAGAATCATAGAAATTATGCTCCAGAGATTTTCCAACAAGCCTTGAACCTCATATTTGTCAATGTATATTCCTGCCTGTAAGAGGGGTTCAGGATTGGGTAGGGAAGATGTTTTCTTCTACTTCATTCCTGACAGGCTAGAGAGATATGAAAGATAAAAGTAAGCACGCTCCTTTTACAGTTGGAATTAGGAAAGGGGACTTGTGATTGGATCATAGAGGAAGCCTGGGATGCAAAAGATAATTAACAGAGGATGAAACCTCAGGGAGGTGACTATGGTAACTCCCCAAAAAGAGCCTGATCTAGGATCCTATTGAAAGATACAGTTAATAAGATTTATTAATAACATTCATTAGTAGGATTAATTAATTATTCATAAAATTTAGGTCAGTAGTTCTCTGCATGTTAGAACCCTGACTGCACATTAGAATCCCAATGCCCAGGCTACAATTAGACCAATTAAGTAGAAGCCTCCGGGGGTGGAACCCAGATATCAGTCGTTTAAAAATCTCCCCAGCTGATTCCAATGTGCAGCCAAAATTGAGAACCACTAATTTAGGCAGCTTTGAGAAAGAAAGATTGAGAAGATGAGCTCCTGTTATTTTGAGCATTATTAGATGAGTTTCAGAGGGCAAGAGTTGGGGAGAGTGAAAATATTGATCATCTCAAGGGAACATGCCCAGGTGCAGGTGAGACCTGGCAGACAGGAAGCAGCAGGATAACAAGAGATCTAGGCCTGAGGGGTGGAAATCTCTTCAGTCCACAGGGTTCGTTTGAACAACAGAGGTTTTCAGTAGACCCAGAATGTATTGACTTCATCTCTCCCTCACTACGATGCGTGCATAGTGCAGAATCCGGAGGAATGTGTCAGAAAGAACGTAAAGAGTTAAAGTAATGAGGACACCATGATTCAGCTAGTAGAGAAGGGCAAGAACTAACCTTAGAAGCAGATGAAGATTTTAAACATTCAGCTGAAAGGAGTAGAGAAATGAAACGTTATGGGATATCCCACTACTACAGAGAAAGATGGGGCCCAAAGAAAGTGGCCCAACTGTTTCTGTTGCCACTGAAGTTGGTAAGTTATTCAAGGCCTGGAATAGTCAAAAGCTCAGACAAAATGGCCAATAAGCACAAGAAAATGTGCTCAAGATCACTGATCATTAGGGAAGTGCCAATCAAAACCACAATGAAATATCACCTCACACCCATTAGGATGGCTACTATCAAGAACAAAACAGAAAATAACAAGCGTTGACAAGGATGTGGAGGAATTGTAACCTTTGTACACTGCAGGTGGGAATGTGAAAGGTGCAGCCACCATGGAAAACAGTATGGTAGTTCCTCAAAAAATTAAAACTAGAACTACAATATGATCCAGCAACTTCACTTCTGGGTATATAATCAAAAAGATTGAAAGCAGGGTCTTGGAGTGAGATTTGTATAGCGATGTTCAGAGCAGTATTATTCACAATAGCCAAAAGGTAGAAGCAACTCAAATGTCCTTTGATGGGTGAATGGAAAGACAAAATGTGGTACATACATGCAATAGAATACTATTCAACTATAAAAAGGAAGGAAATTCTGACATAATCTACAACACGGATGAGCCTTGAGAACATTATGCCAAGTGAAATAAGCCAGTCACAAAAAGACAAATATTGTATGATTCCACTTAGATGAGGTACCTAGAGCAGTCAAACTCATAGAAACAGAAAGTAAAATGGAGGTTGCCAGGGATTGAGGGACAGGGGAAATGGAGAGCTGCTTAATGGGTACACAATTTCAGTTTTGCAAGACGAAAAGAGTTCTGGAGATTGGTTGCCCAACAATGTGAATGTACTTAAACCTACTGAACTGTAGGCTTAAAAATGGTTACGATGGTAAATTTTATGTTATATGTATTTTGCCACAATTGAAAATAAAAATGTATATATAACCAGATACTTTTAGGTGAAAAAAGCCAGATATAGTACAGTTTATATCATATGCAAATATTTTTGGCTAATAAAAGGGGATAAAAGTTTGCATAATCTCTTTTATGGCTTGCTTTATTCGTGTGTATATATATGTGTGTTTGTATATATTTATATGTATAGACATACACATTCATATCAAGAACTGTTGGAAGAATAAACAGGAAATTAATAAAATGGATGGAGGGAGTGAAACCGAGACTTCTTGGGTACACCGTTTTATAGTTTTGACTTTTGAATCATGTAAATGTATTGCCTATTAAAAATAAAATTAAGACGTTAAAAAAAAAGCTGGGAACAGAGAAGGGCAGTGGAGCAAGGCTTAATCCCCCCTGGGCTTCTTGGGGCCTCAGATTTAATGGACACATCAACAGTGGCTTCATTCCAAGTGTCTGCAGTGCCCATTTGTCTCCGGCTGAAACAAATGTGAGATTAAAGGGAAATGCTCCTAGGAGACAGAGTGCAAAGGCCTAAGAATTCCAGAGCAGGAGGCAGTGGAGTGCCACCCTGCACGGGGCTCCATGAGGCCCAGCGTCTGGCCGAGGATGGAGGAATACAGAGAGTTGGGGGACTGGATTGCATGTTACATGTGAAGGGAACCACAGTCCCAGGAGGGAGTGGAAGCCATGTCACCCTGGAGGAGCAGGGAACCTAGGGATCAAACGAGAAAGAGCAAAAAGAAGCTTTCAGTATTAGATGAGATTCAAAGGGGAAGAATCCTGGAGTGTCTCAACTGCCACTCTTTGCAAGAGGAGTTAGTGTAGATTGGGGTCCTCTTTCTCCATATGGAAATGTAGTGTCCCCAGCTAATGTCTTGATGGACTGGCTCTCTCTATGGAGATTCTATTTACAAACTCTATAGTCGCCCTAGACTCCAGCTCAAGCATCTTGGCAGGCTTAAAATCAAGGATGTGTTCCCTCTCCTCGGTGTTTCCCTCTCCTTCTCCCCCAGGCAATGCTAATTCACCACTTGGGTCTTTGGCCAGCAAAGCGAGGTGAATCTGGTGAGGGGAATATTATTTTTCCTGGAAATTGTTCTAGGGTAGCACACGTTCTTGTTGGATACATTTCCAGAACTAGTATTCCTGTCAAAGGGTATGTGCACTTAACACTGAAAGATATTGCCAAATTGTCTCCTAAAGAGACCACTTCAATTTTCATTCTCGGCAACAGTGTGTATGAGGGCCTGCTCTGCCACCTTCTCACCAACACCGTGCATGGTCAGACTTTTCTGTATTTGCCAAACTACTGCGGGAGAAAGCGATCTCATAGCTCTTAAATTTAAGTAGAGCTAGCCATTTATATTCTTCTAATGTGAATTGTATTTTCACGTCCATTAAGAAAATTTTATCCTGTGCGTTATAATATTTCCCCCAGTTTGTCTTTTGACTTTCTGGTAGTTTTTGATGGCCAGGCATTTATCCATCTTTCCACCATGGTTCCTGTATTTTGTGTCTTGCTTAGAAAAGCTATCCCTACTCAAAAATTATAGTTTTAAAAATTCTCTCTTGTATTGTCAGACTTGTTCAGTTTTGGTCTGGGTAGGGAACATTAACAGAATCTTATTTTGAGGAAAGGTAGGTTTCCACCAGTCAAAATACTGAAAATATTTCATAAAACTGGGTATTTTTCTTATATATTGGTTTCCCAAAGACATCATGGCTCTGGTCTCTGCCTTCTAGGGGCATTTTCAAGTATTACTCATAATTGTATCCTAAAAATATAGCTATAGGGAAAAAAAAGCATATGCGTAACTGATTTTTTATGCCTTGGGCAGCCTGCATTCTGGTCTGGCACCCAGACAGAGATTGTTTTTACACTCTTAACAACAGTCTCCAGTAAACAGATCACACTGCGTGGGAGAACCAAATTTGAAAGGGGCCTCAGTTAAACTTCCATTATTTGTCAATTATCAGCATGAAACTACTTCAAGATTTCATGTGACAGGTTGTTAATACCCTGGGCTATAAGATAACCATTAAGGAAACATTCTCTTAAAGGGTTTTATTCAGAAACATTAAGAAATGTTTCCAAAGAGATGGTTTCATCAGCTTCAAAATAGGGCCAACTTTTAACTTATCTTCTTATGTGATTTAGAGGGTCTGCCAAAAGTTATTTATCCTAATCCCCACTCCTTTGGGAACAAAATAGAAAATATATTAGACATGCTGCATCTTGGTGGTGAAAATTCCAGAATTCCTGATAGGAACACAATCCTCCCTCCGTACAGTTGTGTTTCCAAGGATCTCCACCACTAAAACAGTTCAAGAAATATTAATAAGGAGCAAAATGTTTTTCTCTTTTGCACTCTCCACTGTTCCCTGTACCTACCAGGAGCTAGAAAACAGTGAGATGATCCTGGCAAAGGAATAAGAAAGAAAATGGAAAGACCATAAAAAGTCACTGTTCCTCAAAGTCTTGAACTGTAGAGTCATTTGGTTCTTCTCCAACACCTAGCCCAGCTCTGGACTCAAAGGAAACACTCAAGAAGGTGATGAGATCTGGACCCCACTCTCCATACAACCCCGCTCGACTCCTTCTGACTCTCAGATCCTCAACACCACATCTCTATGTAACCGTTAGTGTTTTAATCTCCAGCACCTGGAAACACAATCTAGCCAGATTTAGCAAATAAGAATACAGGATGCTCAGTTAAATTTGAATTTCAAATAAACAATGAATAATATTTAATGTTAGAATGTCCTATACAGTATTTGGGACTTATACTAAAATAAATTTTCAGCATTATCTGAAATTCAAATTTAGCTGGTGTCCTGTATTTTATCCAGCAGCTCTACTCCCAAGGCAGCCACCTTAGGACACCTGTCATGAATAAGAAGTTCTTTCTGACGATGAAATAAAAATCCATCTTCTATGCATTGGTGGTCCTTCAGATATTTAAAGAAAGCTATAGAAGCAGTAAAGTCAGACAGACTTGGTTTTAGTTCTGTTACTTCGTGACCTTGGGCAGTTTATTTAACCTCTATGTTTTCTCATCTCTAAAATGAGATATTATTACCTGCCTTACAGGGAAACCATTATTATTATAGTTCTTATAAGCCCCAAATAATGTCATTCAGCCTAATTAAAGGGGTAGTTGTAATCAGACACAGTTCTGAATAATGTTAATGGAAATCTGGAAAAGACTGTTTTCACAAGGGTAAATACTAAGATTGCTGTTTCCCCTTTCTTGGGGGATGGGGTGGAATATCAGAGAAATGGTTAGAGGATGTTTACCTGCGGATTAATCTACATATATTCTGTATCTAGTCATCATGGTGTTGGGTTCCTAAGGCTGTTGTCTCCAACTTACTTAGAGGATTTAATAGTTATTTCTCAATGACAGTAACTGTAACCTTGAGACTATGTTTGTTCGTTATAGAGAATAAATGTTAGCTGTTGGAAAATCATTTTTGTTAGTTCACTTACAAGTTTAAGTGAATTTTTTCACCAAAGCTGTAATAAGTAGCTTGTTAACTGATTTCACTGATCTATTATAATTAAAGTAAGCAGTACACAAACTGTGCAGATTCTCTTGCAAAATACATTTCTTCGGAATAAATAACTTCAGAATAAATAACACATAACATCAAATCTTCTTCTTCCACACTATGATGTCCATGTCCAATATGGTTCAGAGCTGCATCCTGGTCCCTTACCTGTAGAAGCTGGCTAGTTGCCCACATCTTATAACGAGGGACCACAGTGGAACAGAACTTTCTCCTCCTCCCTTGTGCTGGGCACTATATTTCTATTAATGCAGCTCAAGATCATTTGACACATCACCAATGTACTTCCCTTGAGCTGTCAATTACAACTACTCTTTTTTCTTATATGTGCTATGGATAAATTTCTGATATCCTGCATTTGGTTTCCTCATTCCCAAATTTATAAAACTTGTTAAACTTTAGCTTTTATTTGTAGGTTGTCAACCCAACATATCCAGATTGTTTTTGTACTCTTCTAAATCTTCATCTACCATCTATTTGTTTTTAAGATACTTCTTGATTTAGAAACTCAAGTTTTGAGACAAGATGACTGAGAAATCTTGGGTTTAACAACTAAAAGAGACCCCCCATCTGTGCAGTGTTATATCAGAGTGAGGGGTTTTTCTTACCACCAATGGCTTGGTAACCATCATTCAGGTCAATTAACAGACAACATGGGTGACCGGATGGGAATTACTCTAGTGAATCTACCTTACAGGGAGGTCGTGGAGGAAAGGTAATTGACAAAGATGATAGCAGGTCTTTGCAGTATTCTGAGCTCAGCAGAAAAATAGATAAGCTTTATTTAGCATTTTCAAACGTGTGTTCTAGAATGCGTACTAGAATCAGGTGATCATTCTTCCCTAAAATTTTTCCACAGACCTGTTGATAGTTGCATGTCACATAATGTTATAGTTCTGGCATTTATAGTCATACATCTAGGTTTGGAGCAGCTTTCCATCTGGCAGTGGGGAAGAAAAAGGCACTTCACTCCAAGGGCCATCTTTGATCTTAAGAGACCTCAGCACTACATGTCAAAGAGATAAGAGGCAACGATGAGCCAAGATTCTTGGCACAGAATATGGACTCCTCCACCAGTTGGAGCCATAATTCAGCCTAATCCTAAACAGTGTTTACATATTATCCTCTAAAGCCAAGGATTTCCCCACAAAGCTGAGCACAAATCAGTGGTGCATTTTGAATATACATCAAAATGTCCAAGACCCATATTGCTTGTTGCTTCCCAACTGGCATTTTAAATCCTTCTGCCTCTCTCTTCCTAATCTCGACCCACATTTAGCTCTCAGATAAGTAATGTTTGTATAAACTAGGTGAATTCTATTTTTTTAAATATGTGCTTTATTTCACCTTTTATGTGGGAGGGAGAAGCAGGATGGGGAAGAACGTATTTTTAGGGTTTTTAAGTTGCTAAAGCACTCAGATTAGGAACAAACAAAGCAAGAAACTCATCAGTAAAATGTGGGCCAGGAGGCAAAATAATAAATCTAAAAAAATAACTGCTCACACAAGTAGCATGGTACAGTAGGAAGACCATGGGCTTGTAAACATGGATTCCTCTACCTATTAACTGGGTGACCTTGAGCATGTAATTCTCAGAGCCTCGGTTTCATAAATTTCTTCCCAGCAATTTGGGATAACTGCTATCTCAAAGGGTTGGATGAGAATTAAGAAAACATGGTTCCTGGCACAGAGAGACCTGCGAGAGTCCCGGTTCCTTTCATCCTTTCACTATCTGTCAACAGTATGTGTGGGAGTGGAGGGATGGGGGACGTCAAACTCTCCAAAATGGCTCCAGTATTATTTTGGCTTTTCTCTAGAAGTAATAAAAACTAGAAAACAGCTCTGTCCCCTGAAAGCTGATGTATGTATATGATATGAAAAGTGCTATCTCAATTGTTTATGGATTGTTTAACAATAATTTACAGGCAAGCTGGCTAGTGGCTGCTGCAATAAAAAACTGAAAGTAGTATTTCTTCTTTATACATAAAATTTCTTGGATTTTTTGTGATCATGAGGTGTTTTGTGCACTTCAGTTTTCTAGAGAACACGGTGAAGCAGTTCCTCTGAATATGAAACTGATCTCACCGGCACAAACCAAATATCTAACCACACTGGGTACAAGGAGGGAGGGCCCATAGGAGTGTGTTTTATCTGTTGCCAAACTTATTTTCCCTGCTTCCCAAAAGAGTATGGGTCTTTTAAAATGCATGTGCTGCAAATGTGAGATTCCTTAGAAGAAAATTTGAATGATAAATTAGCCCTAACCAGCTAGTTAATTCCTGGGAGCTCCTAGGCCAGAACAGGAGCATTTAGGTGCCAATGACAACAAGCACATATCCCAGCCATGAAAATCAGGTGTTCCCTAATGGAGAAAATCTAATATTTCCATATAACAGCAACCTACGGCCTCCAAGGTTACAAAGGGAAGGGAGTTAAAAGAAGAATGAAGCAAGGCAACGTTTAACCAAGATGGGTTGAGGTGGGTTCCAGTGAGTTCCCAACCCACAGTCTTCACCTCATCAGTCCTCTCACTGTATTTGAAGAATGTTTGTTCATTGACTTCCCTGTGCCTCTCCATCATCCCTATTAGGGAGTTATTGATGCCTATTTGTACTCTAACCTGTTTGTTGTTTTGAATGTCAGACAACACTCCTGTGGCTTGGGATAGACAATCTTTGCTTGGATGTTACTCATTTCCCAATATTATAAGTAACTTTTTAGTAAAGTGAAGTTTTGAAGAAAGATTCTTTTTCCAATCTAGATTGTGTTGAACTAGGAATTGAAGTTTGAAGTGTCATGCTTTTCATGTGATGAAAAGGACTTTGAGATTTTTTAGAGATTTTTAAGCCCAGTTTCTTCATTACAGAAAGAAGCTAAGGGATTAGAATACAGCTTTTCTGACTTAGTATTGTGGTAGTCAGCTTTCAAAGATGGCCCTCAATGATCCCTGCCTCCTGGTAATCATGCCCTTGTGTAATCCCCTGCCATTGAGTGTAGGCTGGACCTAGCGATTTGTGCTAATAGAATAAGGCAAAAGTGATAGGGTGTCATTTCCGTGCTTAGGTTATCAAGATTGTGACTTTATCTTGTTGGACTCTTGGTTTGCACACTTTGATGAAGCAAGCTGCCATGTTGGAGGTGCCCACATGGCAAGGAACTGAGAGTGGCCTCCAGGAAACAGCCAGTAAGGAACTGAGGCCCTTTGTCCAACAGTCCACAATGAATGAAATCTTGACAACCAACCAACCAATGAGTGAACTTGAAAGTGGATCCTGCCCCAAATAAACTGTGACACAAATGACTGTGGCCCCAGCTGGTAATTCATTGTAGCCTTGTAAAAGACCCTGAAGCAGAGGACCCAGCTACAGCTTGTCCAGATTCCGATCACAGAAACTGTGAGATAACTCATTTGAAATCACCAAGTTTTAGGGCAATTGTTGTCCAACAATGGAAAACAATACAAGTATCCTCCTATTTCCAGTTTTAAAGACTAAAATAACTACAGATAAATAACTTACAGTATCTTTGGCCTTTTTTAGTTTAAACATGTAATTGGAGATAACTAAATAAAATTACAGTATGACATAAAAAATTTAAAAATAACAATCACCCCAAAAATTTATCAATGATTTATTCTGAGTAGTGGGTGAAGAGTGATTTATTTCCCTCTTTGTACTTTCTTATATTTACTAAATTTTGTACAATGAACAAGTGTAGTTTTATAATCAGAAATTGATAATAAAATGTATTACTGAATGTATAAAATATCCCTCATACACTGCTGGTGGGAATGTAAACTAGTGTGGCCACTATGGAAAATAGTATGGAGAGTCCTTAAAAAATTAAGAATAAAACTACCATACAATCAGTTATTCTACTTCTGGGTATTTATGCAAAGAAACAAAAACACCAATGGGAAAAGATATTTGCATCCTTATGTTCACTGCAGCATTGTTCACAATAGCCTAAACTTGGAAACAACCTAAGTGCCCATCAAGGGATGAACAGATAAAGAAGATGTGATATATATACACAGTGGAATACTACTCAGCCATAAAAAGAGGAAACCTTGCTATTTGCAACAATATGGATGGACCTTGAGGGTATTATGCTAAGCGAAATGTCAGACGGAGAAAGTTGAATACCATATGATTTCAGTCATAAGTGGAAGATAACAACAACAACAACAAACCTGTAGATACAGAGATTAGATTGGTGGTTACCAGAGGGGAGGGGGGGTGAGGAGGGCAAAAGGGGTGACTGGGCACATGTGTACGGTGATGGATGGTAATTAGTCTTTGGGTGGGAACACAATGTAGTCTACACAGAAATTGAAATATAATGATGTACACCTGAAATTTATATAATGTTATAAACCAATGTTACCTCAATTAAAAGAAAAATTCCCACTCCCAAAATGCAGTCAATATGAAAGAAAGGAATGTATTAAATAAAATTTCTTCTCTGAATTAACCACCTGTCAAGCATGGTTTGACAAAAGCAAATGATTCTGACACTGATACATTAAACTGATATTTAAAAGACATATTTTCAGTGCGACAGTGAGCAAAAGAACACATGCATGAGAGTACTAAGATAATTTGAAATATATTTGAGTGAATAGAATCAGAATAAATGCTTAGGACCACCTTGTAAAGCACTGTAGTCAAACTGACCAAAAACGGAGCAGGAAAATCTCAATGTACATCATTCCTTATATATCCTTATTAGATCTTTTTTGGTTAGGTCACATTATATACATCTCCACACTTGGAATAAATTTTTGAAAAACATTTGATTTGAAAATAACACACCATGACATAGTCAACGAAGAGTTCCAACATTTATTCTCGTATACTGTCAAGGAACTTAAGCAGAAGGTAGAATGTTCAAAAGTCTAATTCAGGTAAGTCATTTAGGATACCTACTTGGCAGCATGGGGAATCAGGACTCTTTGGTAGTTAAATGATATAGCAACTTTACAGAGGAACTCATTACGCATCTTGTAATGGTTGGAGGGAGAAAGGGTGTTAAATATTAGCCGCCTCAAATCAGACCATCTTACTCAGCAAACCAATTTTAAAAGGTTGCTACTTTTTTGAACTAGATAATTTGATGAGACACGAAACAAAGGAAAATTAGTCTAGTGATGAAACATAAGGCATTGCCAACACTCCAAAGAAGAGTCTAAAACTATCTTAAGATGAAATTTGCTGCTCTGGAATATCCAGTTGTGGTATGGTTTCTGATAGAGGCCACGATCATATCTTCTTCATGAAGTTACCACCTTTAGAAAAGAATGAGTAGGCTCCGATATAACGGTGAGATGGAGTGGAACGATTATTGGTCTTGATACCAGCTCAACACAAAGTTGACATGAGGGAAGCCATATTGTAGAAAAGAACCTGTTGTAACTTTGAATGACCTCTGACAAACTAACCCAGCTGGATATGCACCCTCCAGGAGATCTAATTGCTCTGTAGATGTTACGACCCCTGCCTGTGCATGTACCTCCCAGCTGCAATGAGATGATAACTTTGTTCTTTTGAGTTCCTTAGGAATGTGATGACCCCCAAACAGAGAGTCTATGCTGATAGCCATCATCAATGAAAACTGAAAGATCTGGTGTGGCTCTCCCAGTCCGTAACATCAGAAAGTCAACATTCCTAACCCCCTCCCCTACAACCCACCGCCCTACATAACTGCTGTAAGATTTTGTGCCCCCTTAAGATGGTTCTTTGAGACGTTAGTCAGCCATCTTCCCCGCTGCTAGCAAGCTGTAATAAACTGCCCTTTCTTTTCCACCATCTTGCCTCTTGACGATTGGCTTTTGTCTTGCGGTGAGCAGATCGTGCCCTTTGTGCAGTAACAATATCAGCATGAAAAGATCTACAGTCATTTTCTAGTTGTGTGAGCTTGGACAAATTACAACTTCTTTAGCTTCATTTAAAAATTCAAATAATACTTATCTACTATTTCAATGGCTGGTGAATTGGAAAATCTCAGTTTTCCACCTTCTGTTTCTTTCTCCTGTATAGGGAAAAACTCAGTTCTTCCCTACTGTGTGTTTCTTCCCTGTGAGTCTCCTTTACTACTCACACAAAACACTCCACTTTTGGTCACCAAATGTGTGGAGGCTTTTCCCCACACCAAGCTATCCTACGACACCAGCTAGCTGTCCTACGTTTTAACTCAATTCTGACACTATCCTCTTGAGATTGCGTCAGATCCCACAGGTTAAGGGCTCAGTCCCATAAAAATGCCCCCCTAAACAAACACTGCAGATGCCAGGCACAAGCCCAGGTTATTACCTGTGCTTCTGACCAACCAACTATAGATCAGAGGTTCCAGTGACACCCCTCCTGCCCCCGGGTTCAATTAATTTGCTAGAATGGCTCACAGAACTCATGGAAACACATTTACCAGTTTATTAAAGAATATGATAAAGGATACAGATGAACAGTCAGATGACGGCAGACATAGAGCAAGGTCTGGGAGGGTCCCGAGTGCAGGAGCTTGTGTCCCTGTGGAGTTCGGATGTGTCACCCACCCAGTGTGATTTGTTTTCCAACCTGGAAGCTCCTCGAACCCTGTATATTGGCATTTGATGGAGGCTTCCTCACATACGCATGATTAATTAACTCCATTTGCAGCCCCTCTCCCCTCTCTGGAGGATTCTCTTGGAATCCTCTCTGAGCATTCCAAGCTTCTAATTATAGCTTGGTCTTTCTGGTGACCAGCCCCCATCCTGCAGCCATCCAGGAGCCCACCCAGAGTCGTCTCAAAAGAACAAGAGATGCTCCTAGTGCTCTTATCGCTTAGCAATTTACACGAGTTTTACAAGCCCTGTGTCAGGGACAGGGTCAAAGACAAATACCAGAACAAGAGGTGCTCCTAGCGCTCTCATCACCTAGGAAATTATAACGGTTTCAGGGTCTCTGTGCCAGGAACCAGGCATTTATCCATGTCAAGCTGGGTGAATTTACAAAACAATCTTTACAAACTCCGGCTTAAATGGACCCCTGCAAAGAAACCATGGATTTAAGACACTTAAAATGCAAGAAACAAATAAGAAAATGGCAGAGATGATACTTCTAGGACCAGCCCCTCATCAGCCGCATCGTAAGTTACATCAAGGAGGATCTCATCAGATTTGATAAGAATGTGGCCAAAAAACTTAAGACGATTTGAAATACACATGTACACCTGCACCAATGTTGTTAAAGATAAATCTCAGAGCCTTGAGAAATCAGCTGACAATAAAATATTTGCAAATAACATCTTAGAAGAAATTAATATACTTACATTGGAAGTGTTTGCTCAAAAAACTTTTATTGATGGAAATACACCACCAAAGAAGTCTAGAGACCACTGCATAGAAATCAGATTCTAAGGCTGATTTCCTAGTCTTTGCCCAGGGGCAAAAGTAGCTATACTTTAAGATTAGTAACGTTTTAAAATAATGTTTTGTCTTTATTCGAGAATAACTTTGGAAAACTTCTTAATCTATTTTATTCTCATCTCCTATGCAGTCTTTAATTTCCGATAAAGGAGTACAACAAAAGTGTGGGTATACTGACACGAAATTCCTTTGAACACATTTTGCTTTACGTATATTTTTTGTTTGCTTGTTTTTGTTGGGTTTTTTTTTTTTTTTTTGGTGAGGAAGATCAGCCCTGAACTAACATCCATGCTAATCCTCCTCTTTTTGCTGAGGAAGGCTGGCTCTGAGCTAACATCTATTGCCAACCCTCCTCCTGTTTTTCTCCAAAGCCCCAGTAGATAGTTGTATGTCATAGTTGCACATCCTTCTAGTTGCTGTATGTGGGTCGTGGCCTCAGCATGGCCAGAGAAGCGGTGCGTCAGTGCGCACCCGGGATCCGAACCCGGGCTGCCAGTAGCGGAGCACGCGCACTTAACTGCTAAGCCACCGGGCCGGCCCGCTTTATGTATATTCTTAATTTAGCACATTAGAGGTAGAAGCAAGGAAGAAAAACTCCCTATCTCTGTTGTCCTTCATCCTAACTAGATATTCAACATCTCCATAGACACAGGAATTACATAAAATCAGCCAAAGTCGTACAATTCAGTAGGTCAAGTCAGATATTTTAAATAGTCATCCAAACTATCTGTTGCACAAACATCTCACCCATGACTCTCTTCATTTCCACGTAGATTTTGGTAACCATCAAGTCAATCCCTAACATGACTCAAGGGAACTTTTTGGTTACTAAAATACTAAAAGACAAAGTTAAAATGTCCTTGCCCTCTTTGTGGGACCCCAAGGGTAAGTTCACAGCCAGGTGGCAGTGTCATTAGACAGACTTAGTTTGGGCACTTGCAAACGTCCTGTTGGGTGGTATCAGATCACCCATTTGACAATAAAGCACATGCATTTCAAAGCACCTTGTCAAAAAGAGTAAGTAACTGCACCTCATTACAATTTCTCTTGCTGCAAATATTTAAAGCAAGTTTTAAAGTGATCAAAAAAAGGAAACGAGATCCTGTCCCAGGCTCTCTTTCATTTTTACAGGTCAATCCCCACCGGCCAATAGGGCACTTCCCAAGTCCTTCCACCCATATTTGCCATAAAAGGAGCCAGATCTGAGATTGGGCCAGGCCCATCTACTTCCGCACTGATATCAAAGACAATGATATTCATTTATTTCAAAAGAACCTGAGAATTCATGTTCAAAAGAACCTGAGAATTAGTAGTTTTGATTTTTAAGGCCAAAGAAGTCTACTCCATGATTCAGGTTTGCTAATGCTTAAGAACTGTTAAATTAAATGAAACAAGGAGGCTGTCAGTCTGAGGCAGCTCTAACGCTGTGGCTGCCTACCTAAGCAACCCAAAATCTCTACCTGTAAATGCCACACGTTAGGAAATCAAAACGCTACGGACAACCAATCACAAGCAGCCAACTAGGCTTTAGGCTGTAGCCAATCAGTACTTTCCTTGCTTTGCTTCCCCCTCTTCTCTATGAAGTCTCCCCCAGCTCCTGGCGGTGAAGGGCTCCTAACCACTTCCCGATTGGCGCTGCCCAATTCAAATCAACTTTTGCTCAAATAAACCCTTAAAATGTGTGATATGTCTCAGTTTGTCTTTTAACAGAACCAATCTTTCCATTAAGATTTTTAGAGCTGAGATTCATTCCAATGTCTTGTTTTTTAAAGAAAAAGAAGGAAAGAAGAAAACAAAAAAAGAGAAAAAGAAAAGGAAAAAACAAGGAATGTGTGTAGGGGAAGAGGTGTCTCTGTTGATTCCCTGAAATGTACAGCAGGACGCCTTACAAGTCAGCCTGAGGCTTAGGACTGTTAAAGAGGAAACAAATATCAGGCATCAAGGTTCAAAAAGCTCCCCATGAGGGCAGTTGCTGCTAACTAGGAGCAGTTCCTTAAGACTTCTCTGAAATATTTTAAACCACTTATGTTTCTCCAAAAGCTTATTTTACTACTCAAAAAAAGCAAAATCTCTAGCTCTTTAACAGGGGTGGCATTCAAACAGGCTGAGACAAAATCACTCCCTTAAATTTGTCTTTGAAGTGGAAATGCGATCACATGCAAAGCACTGAAGGAGTAACAACCATTTCAATTGCCTCTCAGATGACATGTTTATAAACAAATGCGTGAATTAGAACCTGTGATGTCTTAGGTTTGAAGAGCCCTTTCCATCAAGGGCTCCCACCTGAGACACATGCTGTGAGAAGGAAGGAATTTCTATCACTTCAAAGTGGCACTGAATTTCTGTCAGTGGAAACTCCAGACTCTTCCGTGTTGGCTTCCATGAAAAAGGGCACGCATGGAAAACATCATACTAGCCCACTGAACCTGAATCCCACCACTGCCGTTCGCTGAAATCAATTTACAGTGTTATGGGGCAAGTCATGACCCGTCATGCCCAGAGTATCAATCTGCCATCCTTCTAATTACATTTCATGTCATTTTTATATTTAGGAAAATTCTATCATTTGATTCTTAAATGTACACAGGCCAGAAGGATATCACTCTATTACTTTAATAAAAATCAGTCACCCTGTCACACATCCCCTGGTTTCAGTTTATGTCTTTTAGTGACCTGTTTATTTGTTTACTATCTGTTTCCCCCTTGAATATAAGAGGGCAGGGACACTGTAGCCTCAGGGTCACTGACAGTGGCTGGCACATGGTACTTATTAAAGATATTTGTAGAATGGGTGGTTAACGTTATTTTTATTATATATTTCTTATATATTATATTCCTGTGTTTGATGTCTCCCAAACTTAGCCTGTCACACTATTAGTAAAAATGTATCATACACACAACCTTTATTTAAAACAAATAAGCAAGAGAACAGGTTCACTGTAAATAATCAGGTATTCCATATGTTCAAGTGAATATGTTTTATTAAATGCATACTAATCTTTCTATAGGATGTGAGTATACATAATAAATTAAAATGTATATATTTATTAAATATAGATATAATATAATACCAGAACACGATTATTTCAGATGAGAAATCAAAATAAACCCATTTTTAAGTATCTTTTGGTCACTCCAAATTGATATTGCTCATAAAAAAATACACTGATTTTTCCCTGGGGAAAAAAATTAATTCCATAGCAATGTAGTTAAGGGACATATTTTATTTCATAGCTTTCTGCAAGCAAAATTGCTTTGATACAAAATGAGTTCAATGATACAGGTGCTACTGTCCACTCAAGCAAAAGAAAACCTCACATTTATATGAATGCACTTTATAATTATATTCTTAAGTATAATAGGTCTAACACCCAGGATGCCTCTGGCTTCATGTGAAGCCATGGCACAGAAATGCTGCATGGTTCTTGAATATCAGAGCACTGGCGAGTGCTTAAAGGAACTTCCGGTGAACTATCCGGTTCTTAAAGAACTGTGTGTGGATGTATTTGTCTTTCTGCCCTCCATCTTTTAGTTTACATTTAAAGCATCTCAGAATCTATCCCCTGTGTGTGTCTTTCGGCTTTTCAGAGTTTCCACAAGAGCAGGAGAATGTCATGAGGTATCCTTGACATTAGTTCTCAATGTAGTGCTGTGGCTGTCAGAGAGGATGTGGACTTACCTGTAGGTACAGTAACTGATTTTAGTGTGTACTCCACACGTTACAGTGCAGAAATGTTAGTGCATGTTAAATTCTTTCTTCCCCCTCACATACGAGGTGACGTTAATCCCAGAATATCTGACAAAAAATTATACAGAGAAAATAAAAAGACAAATACACAAATAAGGCCATCTGCAGGATTTTAAACTCACCTCTGCAATATTTCACAATAATTTCTACATTATATTTTACATCTTTCAAACTTAAATAATAAATGCTCAAGGAAGGGCCTTGGTGGAACCAACTGCACTATCTCTTTGAGGACTTGTCCAATTTTCTGGCAGGGGATTTCCTCTGGGGTGTGGGGATTTTGGAAGGCTTGGCTGTGGATGGCCGAGAACCTGCTCGGGGTGTAGGCCTGTGCGTCTGGGGGACAGTCTCCACGTCTGAGCACACGGACTGGATTTCTGAAATGTCAAAGTCTGATGCATCGCTGCCTCGGCGGCTGCTGGCCCTGCTGCCAGCTTTGCTTCCGGGTCGGCTTCCGGGTCGGCTGGGAGTCCTCTTGGCATCTGAGGAAAGAGGGCAGAGAGGGGTCACTCATTACTGGGTCCATCTGCAACAGATTCTCGAAACCTAATGCCACCTTAAGTTCAATGATTTTTCCTGACACCTAGTAGACACTCAGAAGATACTTGCGGATTCATGGCCTTCCTCCATTCCACAAGGGTACGTAGCCTCACTCTAAGTAGACATACGATATGAAAAGCTAGATTTACAAACAAAGGGTAGGCTTGGGCTTACCCCACTTAAAACAGGATTCCATTTACTACAAATAGACATGGGGGATGTACCTATAATTTAAGATTATGCTTTCCAAGGGTTACCATGTGTACCCAGGGATGTGGGCAGGGCAAACACGGAGCAAACTCTTATGTGTAAGTTTTGCCCGAGGATGAGTAATTCAAAGCATATAGGAATTTAAAAGATAAGACTTGAAACTTTCAAGAAGCTTCCTGCTTGCCAAGACCAGAACCCCAGGGGTTAGGTTCACTAATCTGTGGAAGAAGTGTGACAAGCACTGGTATAAGGCCCAGTCTGGCTGGATTTTTCCAACCACCCAAAATAGAGCCCAGTGTAATTTCTAAGCAGGCAGAAGAGCCAAGACCTCCCAGCTTGAAGGGGCAGGATGCTGCTGTAGTTTTTCTTCTGTTCTACAGTCATTCGCTCATCTTTCTTTGGTACTTTCCAAAAGAGATTTTCTAGTGACTCATTTATCCCCTACCTTTGTTGGAGGACTTGGAGCTACGTGTGACTTCAAAAGAATACAGCATCGTCAATTTGTAATTTCTTCCCCAATTAGGAAGAAAAAGGACTTTAATCTTCAGATCAGACTGCAAAAGCCATTAGAGAAAGAAATGCACCACACTCACCAGCGAATTGTGTTCGGACTCTGGCGGCTGCCGTTGTTATCAAGGCACTGTCATCCCCAGAGTGGAAGCCTTTCCCTGACAAATATCCTGGAAGTCGAAGCTTGCTTCCTTGTATTGGTGTTCCCTGTATTTAATCAGTGAAAGGACATGTCAAGACGATGCTCCCGTTCCATGATATTCCACCCACACCACTTTACAGAGGGGTGGAAACCCTCTGCTAGACCCTCTTCAGAAGGTGGAGAAACTTTCCCATGGAATGAGACATGGCGCTCTCACTCTCTTTTCTCCACTAATTTCTTATTCTCTCCCTGAATTCAAAGAGAATCTTCTAAAGAAAATGAATCCATGTTGAGGACAAAACACAAAAATGGAGATCCCCAGATGATGGCAAGGAAAAAAAGACAAACTAAACTGTGAGTACATTAGTATCTTTCAGATTGTCAGTGAATATTACAGAGGCAAGAGAGTATTGCCAAAAAGATGGCGGCTGCATGGGATAGAGAAAAGACAGGGCCCTGAAAAATTGTGCTCGGATATTCTGCTGCTGGCCATGCTTCTAGGGAACTAAATAGAAATAAATAAACAGAAATAGAAAATACGTAAATAAGTGATGCCTAGATAGCCATCATTTAAACAAACTTAACTGCAAAAAAAAAAAAAGAGAGACATTTTATAACCTGGTAAAATGTCACTTCATTTCTTGGCTCTATCGCCTTTTATGGGCCTTATACACAAGACACCTAGGCAATGCTTGGGGATAATTCTTCTAAAATTCTTATAGGAGTTCGTAGAGAATGTCTCAAGCAATCACAACTATGAAATTTTGTTATAAGTCTAAAATCATTGCATTTTTCCAGATCACTACAACATTTTGAAAATTCTCCCACAGTTGAAAAAATAAACATCTCCTGAGAAGTACAACGGATGTCATTTTCCTCAATGAACTCAGTCAGAGATTTGGAGGAAATTAATCTGTATAAATTACACGTGCATTTTTTTAAAATTAATTTTTCCCTTATTAAACAGTTTTAAATGTTTAATCTAGCATATGTAAGACCTTTTGATACTTCAGAGTTGCAATATATTAATATTAATATAACACTGACAATTTTTTCACATAGGTATTCTACATATATATTTAAGGATAGAATTTATATATGATTTGTATGCATATAATACTTAAGTTTTCAAAGTACTTTCACACATATAACTACAATAATCCTCACTCGTACTTAATAACAACTTTTTTTCAAATGTGAAAAATAAGGGTCTGAGGAGGGAAGTGATTTGCTCAAGATCTGACAACTCTGATCTAGTTAAATTCCCAAGAATCTCAACAATCCATGAGACAGTGAGAATCCACAAATCATGAAATATATCACTCGAAGGTGACAGAATTCATTACCACGAAAGACGAAAATCATTCTTCTCAGAAAGCCTTGATTATTTTGATTTTATTGTCACAAACCCTACCTAGGACTTTAAAGACCCTTCCACAGAAGTATACTGTTGTTTTGTTTGTTGGTTGGTTTTTATCCGATGAGACTATTTGAAATAAAACATAGTTTTGTATTAGTCAAAATAACACACTTAGATTTTAATTTTGGGGAGTCTCTACTTTTAAAAAATTTGAACTAACATAGCAGCATAACCCTAAATATTTAAAACAAACGTGTCGCTTGAGGTTCTTTTAACCGTTCTCAGTTTTTGCTACAATAGATCCATCATAAGTGACAGACATCTCTAGATGTCGTATATAATACTAACATCTCCCACTTGAAGGAAGGGGTGGAAATGAGGAAGAGTTGAAGAATGGGTTGTTTCTGCCACTATCAGCAATAGTATTTCCAACTGAGTCATGAGAGTAATGAAATTTTCTCTGCCTACCTCTTATTATCGGTGTGAGGATTAAACAAGAGATAAGAAAGTGTTTTGAAAAGGGCTTTTTAAAGATACTATATCACTTTTATACAAGGATCCTGGCCTTTAACATACAATACTGCCTTCATTTCAAGAAAAGTTATTTAGGGATTTTCCCCCCCTAATTATTGTGATTCTAATGAAATATGTGATTATGTGGTGCCTGTATTTGTTATTTTACAGAGAAGTTTCTTTAAAAGATATATGGTTGACTTTCAACTGAATGTAAAGGAGTTAATCTTGGCAAATTTATATCACCTAAATATCTTGTCTCTACATATCATGCCATATTAAAAAGCTAGAGTATGCTTGAATAATAATATCATTAAAGTCTAATAAAGATACATACCTTTTGAAAATGACAGATAACTTTTTGCATATCTATGCCCCCAAGCCCCTGCTCTGATAAATCAAAGCCTTATACGTCTCACCCACCCAATGTTCTGGGGCAGAAATAAATGTAACCGACATTCAGAAGAACCTTACCCATAGAGAACACTCAATGAACATTCTTTTTAATTTAACTGATTCTCTTGCAAATGGTATCGCTTCTCACCTAAAGGGGTTTGTTGCATTTCTTGCCCAGATTATGTCTAGAAGCAAAAGCATACCACTGGCTTTAAAAAAAACTTTACTTCAGTCTAGATATAATCTCCTCCCTGTATTCCACTCTCCCAAGAGAGCAGAGTAAAATTATGTATGAATAAGAAAACAAAAACACACAGGAGGCACGGAGCCTGCAGGTGTGACTCCCTTAACCTGACACCAGTCAAGGAGCTATCAACTGTCTTTTCTGTTAACCCCTTACTCTCACGTCTTCCTGGAAATACTGGCTTGATGCTTATTTTATAGAAGTCCATAAAAAAACATAGTATTACCAAAAGCACATCTATGAAGGGAGAGGTGAAGCAGTGTTAGTGGGTGATGTTTCAGTGAAAGAAGACTGTTAGACTGGGATCTGGGGCCTTACAATACCTCTGCAGATGGCACGGACAAGTCTGAGCACTCTGCTGGCTTACAAGGAGTTGACATTTTGCTGTTTGTCAACCATGGTTTACCATAATTGCGTGTTAGAGGATGGAGAATCTGTATGGAACAATGGCAAATCAAACGTAAAAGACAGCAGACAAAAAACAAAGCCACAAAAAGAGATATTCACAGCAAGGAATCACATTTCACAGAAAGAATGATAATACTTAAAAATAAGTGGGAAGATTTGATGGCAAATCATACGCATCACAAAAATGAATGAAGCTTTAAAAAGAAAAACCAATCTGAAACCAAGCCCCTAAATAGATAGCCTCTATATGGGCCACAAGGCAAAAGCATATATATTTAAAAGAAAAAAATCCTTCATTCACCATATTGTGAGAAGGTACACAAATGGAGAAAGGTGGTCCTACAAATTCTAGGGTCCTAAAACACTCCAAAGTATACTAAGGATATTGATTGCACAGGAGGAGGAAAACGTTTCATGCTCGAGTCCTACCTTGGGTGTGCTGGTGGCAGGGACCTGTGGGGAGGCCGCCTGGCCAGCCTGACTGGACACGGACGTTGATCGGTTGGGTGAAGCTCCTCGCGATGAAGGCCGCGATCTTCGGCCCCGGGGTCGGAAAGCAGCCATGCCCTGGCTGGCACCATCTGCTAAAATGAACTTCTCCCGAAGTTCCATGTTCGTCCTTCCTTTGGCTGCATCACATAACACACAACAATGGACACCAACAAAAGAGGGAGGAAAAAAAGAGGTGTTCAATCGTTTATAGGGAGAACAATCACCTGGCAGCACAGATCACGTTGAGGATTTCAAGAACAGCTTTTTGCCATGCCAACTCCAACTCAGCATAACAAAAAGCTAAATGCATTCCTTCACAATGCATTCCTTTTGGATACAGGTAAGTTTCGGAAAGAAAAAAAAAAGTGTGTTTATTCTAACACTAGACACCAGCAAGAATAATCACTATTAAAGAAAGAGTCAGCATGAAAATGGAAAGCTCATGCTACAATATTGTTAATCCACCAGCTACTGATGCCCACATGGTTTCAACAACCTCTCCCCACACCGAGAAGACAAGCCAGGAAGACAGGGACTGTGTCTTTTGCATGTTCTATTGAGGTAGGAAGAATGCCGATATTTTAACATCAGGATTAATTGAACAATAGAATTACACAGAATGAGAGATGGCTTGTTAATCATGACAACACATAAACTTTCAGGTTTTTCACTTAAATGAGGCAGCTAGTATTTTTTATTTTATGCCTTGAAAAACTCTGTTTTACCAACATGCAATAATGAACACCAGACCCAAGGATACGTAAGGTCATCGGTGATGCGACACTCATACAAACACAAATGCACATGGAGAACACGCCAGCAGAACCCGATGAGCAACGTGTTAGCATGTGTCCAATCACTTACACAACCCTACATTTGCCACACACTGGAGTGTGTCAAATTTTCACAATTTCAATTTGGCAGCACCAGCTCAGTTGGATATGGGTTAAGCCATACGCAATGGATGAAGCGTGTTATTTGAAAACAAATGATGAAAGCAAGAATGTAAAAGTAGGAAAGAGAAAATGTAAGAGAGGAGAGGCAAAGAGAGGGGTTGCCAACCTATAGGAGGCTGAGTAGTAGTAATTGAAGAGTTTGATTCCGAACGTAACATTTTACTCCCATGATGATGAACTAGAAAAAATGACACAGGATACCAATCACATTCAAGAATACTGTTAGCAGGAGAAGAAACAAAGTACAGTAGTTGAATATGCAAAGGGCGCTCAGATCGGGCCTTCAGCACACATTTTAGAAGAAAAGTTGCATTGGGAAAAGAAGCAGTCAAGGGTTTGACTCAATAAAAAAAACGTATTTGGAAGACTTGGCCACAGTCATGCTAACTTTTCTAAGCAACCCAACAGAACACTACATGTCCTAATTTCTTTATTTCATAAATGGAGCTACATTACCTGAGGCTGCATTATTTTCGAAATATAAAACACAAAGGGAGCTCTTGTTATTTTACTCCTTCCGTGGGCGTATTTTTGGCTTGCAGAGAGCAGAGCCACTGTGCACGGTTGTGTTGCAACTCATGGTGGCTGCATCAGAGAGGCCTGCTGATGGCACAGGAACTCACTCCGATGGACCTGTGTACTCAGACGCCAGCACTGAACAAAGGGGCCCCACTGGAGGAACCCTGGGCTCCCTCCCACTTGGTGGCCTAATAATGCCAGCACAAAATTTGTTGCTGTCTGTCTGTTTACAAGGATTAAAATGAGCTCACAGGTTAAAGAAAATCACAAAAATTTTATTGTTTTTTTCAAAGAAAAATGGACTTACTGAGTAAATGGGACCTACCTAGAAAATTGCAATCGAATGACCAAGGTAAGGTAAATCAAGTAAGAATTTAAATACTGACTACAGGATCTGAAAAATAAGGGAAATTAAAAGCGAACCGAGAGAGCTCTTTCCTCTTACTTTGCGATGAGTAAGAATGAGAGATGAAATCCTTTCCTTGGTTGGTATAATTACTCGTTTTGAAAATTACAGATGGGAGCATCTCATCAAGAAAATCTATCCTAGTATTTCCTGCCTACCAGTCTCATATTTATCCAGGAGAAGTAAAAAAACAATGAGAAGAACATGGTTTACATGACTGCCACAAGTTCTTTGAGAACTTGAGGCTGAGAGACCAATGTGGAACATTCACTTTTGTATTAAATGACCAAAATTATACCCAGTATGATTTTGATGCTGGAAAATAATACAAAAATTGATATACTCTCAGGGTGTCATTATCCTGACACCAGCATCTCCTTACCCCTGCAAGGATCATTTTTCACTAAGAACTCATCAAGGGCCATCCATCCGCCTCCGACGCGCACCATCACAGTACTTCTCAAGATTCGAACAAGTCGCAGTTGCTGGGAGTCTCCAAACTGTGAAGATGAAGAAAGAAGCACCTCTAATTGTCAGAATGTAGGATGCAGTAACTCTACAGGAAAGGATGATGTGCAACCTGCAGCAGCTTAAGCAACCAACTTGAACGTCTTGCTTAGTTCACAGCGATTAGTAAAATCTCAGAAAAAGGGGTGTGTAATGATCTGCGTTAGACAGCTGCATGCTGATTTAGCCCAAAGGACATAGTATGAAAAAAGATAACAAAGGTTATCAAGTATAATATTGAAGCTTTCCTCTAAGAAATGACTTTTATTTTTTATGACAGAAACAACATTAGTGAGGCGGTAACTGAAAAATGTTTCTAGAAATTAAACACAGCCATGAAAATAACTCCTGGCCCACTTGCCCAGGGCTTATACAAAATCAGACGATTCTAAAGAAACTTTAATAAACTCTGATTCTCTTCATTAAAACTTCCTCTTACACTAAAACTGTTTTCTACTGAAATCTGTGGGAGAAATCTTCACAAACTCATTTTGTTTTCTCTAAGAACAGTTTTGACTTAGGGAGATGAGGTAGTAAATGCACATAACCAATAAAAATTTCACAGTCAAATAAAATTTCTGTATCACTAATGATCTGGTAAACCAATTTGTTAAAGGCTGGATTAATGTGCCATTTTAGATTACTATAATATTAGAATAGTCGCTGACACATTATTAATGATACAACTTTCAAATCTGAAAGACTTTCTCCTAAAGCTCTTTGTACCATAACTGCTGACACTCATAAGCAATCGTCTTTCTCTTGCCCTTTCAATGGATCTCCAATCTCTTGGATACGCTACAAATTCTGCAAGCCCTGAATAAACGTCTAGACTACAGGTAGTTTCTGATCATAAAGTTTATTTGTTTTGAAAGCCCATGAGAAATGACTTTATACTTTTAAATCATTTCTAACAGGCTCATGTCCAACTTATAAAATCCACCATACTGAATTTCACGGTTGCCAACTCAGCAGATACCACAGCAAAATGAACAGTCAATTAAACATAAATAGCTTCTTTTTAAGGCAGGTAAGATATAATTGTGACTTTATTTGTCTGGGTCCATGATGGATAAACAGAAAACTGTATTTTAAGTAGAAACAATCTGCTACTTTTCAATAAGCTTCACCACTGAGTTTCAGGAAGAGAACCCTAAAACAAAGCCAACCATTCAAGACCCCGAAACTCAGAAGGACCTATAAAGCATGTAAAATGCACCAGCAGGAACTCATGCGTTTTACATCAAACCTTTTTATATTGCTATTTCCAAGGCCATTTTTAAGCCTTGAGATTTCAACTTTCCTATAATTGAATCTGTTCCTAAAATGTAAATTAAAATTTAAAAATCAAAATATATACTTATTTTGTTAGAAAAAAATTGGTGCTGCTAATAAGCAAAGGGAAAGGAGGGGATTTAAAGAAAATTACCCTTAAGGAACCAGATAATTAGACCAGACACTTTTGGTCCAAGATTATGTTCAAAACAAAAGTGTAAAGAAATAGCTAGAGTATATTATAGAGAAGATATTTCCATTCTAATAAATAGGAATGATTTTAAATTTTATTTTGAGAAGGATTCTCTAGACAACTAATACTGCCTTCAGAATTCTCTAATTTTCCCAAGAGCTAAACTGTGAGACAAGAAAAACAGACTAATGTTGTTCTTTGTGCTTTCAGTGAATAAAACCTTTTGAGGTGAGTATTTCATCCTTTCCACAAATAAAAGATGCTATCTCAGTTGCTGACTCAGAAAATAACAAGAAAGGAAAAGTTACCTTTTATGTCTTATAACAAATGTAAGGTTTAAAAACATTTATTCAAAGTAACTGAAAATTTCTATTTGAAAAAATTATGTGATTGCAATAAATGGGGATAATAGGTAATTTGAAACTTAAGATGTAATATGGCTTAAAAACTGAGTGGTAGAGTTTAATATCTAATATGATATGGTCAGGTACTATAAATAACACAGTTCTTTCCAAAAGCATACAGTAAAAAACTCTTCTTGTTTAAATCAAAACACAATTTCTCTTGTCTTTGGTTCTAAAATCTAATCAGGATGCGATGCCTCTGGACAGTTTATATGGACTTAAGTGTGAGGTCAAAATGGCATGAAGTGTGACTTTCAGATTTTGTGTAAGTTAAAAGAGATATATTTCCTTAAAAGGAATGACATCATTTAAAACCTCCAGAGTTAAAATTTCTACCCAAAGGATGCAAAGCCCTAAATCAATGACTTAGGACAAATGGACAACAGCAGCTTTGGAGAGAAGACATTACTTGTGGCTGAGTGCCACCGAGACCTCTCACTGCTCTGTCTTCCCATGTCATCCCCTGATGCTGATCCTTCTCTAGCTACCGTATACCATACATCCTCAATGGTTAATCACCAACGAGGCTAGACAGAGATGGAGAATCAAATTTGTGTTCCAACGAGTACTTGCATAAAATATTGCAAACAGTATTATTAAAAATGGCATCTGAAAATTGCATTTGTAACACTGTAACCAGCCAAGCTACAATTCATTATCTGGTTTGCTTAAAGGTAATCTCCTCATTTGAGACACAAGGCAAAAAGCAATCCTGGATCAAGGACCCTTATAGCGTCGACAGAAACACCACGCCAACCAACAATGAGTAGCTAGGGGGACAGCATGGGAAAGACTGGCCATGGCAAGCTTTAATGATTATGAATTAAAGTTAAAAGAAAAATCATTGGGAACTTGAGAATACATTCCACTGGTTTATACCTGATTTCCCAGGAAGAACTGATGAAAAAAAAAATGAAAAATGGAAGAAAGACACAATTAGTCCAACAGGAAACTTACTATATGGCTCTAGAACACACACACACACTCTGACACTCTGGGCTCCTGGATATAGTATCTAGTTTAGAGATGTGCAAGTACCCACTTGTCCCAACTTCAAACCAAATAATCAGAAAATTTGCTATACAAATTTTTTTGAAAATCTTTGGGTTTCAAATTTAAGTTAAAGATTCAAATATGAGGATGAATATTTTTCAATGTGGAAATACAAAAAAATAAAAATGAATAATGTTTCATTTGTAAGGAACATACCGTATCAGGGAAACTCAGCACATTTCCCATCTAGTTACTACATGTAAGTGATGCTCCCAAAAAGAGAAAACAGAAAGAGTGACGAAGTCACATTGGTCTTCCAGTAACTGTTTTGAAGAAGGTGAACTGAATTACTGAGATTTTGAATAAAAGGAAAAATTACTATACAAGCGGAAAACACTGCCTTTTTTTCATATTTATAAAAATTAGTCAACATTTTTAACTTGGTTCTGGCTTGGAATAGATTTGTTATTGGAAATGTGAAAACTTACCTCTAATCATAATAAAGTATATTACAAAGTAATATGAAGCTATCTAAATATATGATGTGTTTTCCTGTGAATATTTTTCCCCTTAAAAGTAATGTACATGTTGTACATGTCAAAGACATGTCTTCATATACAAAATGCAGGCTATTTTTATATAATTTAAAATGACAAGAGTTGGAATTTCATATACAATTAAATTTTCATGAGGTAAAAATAATTAGCATTCCTCGAAAACAATGCAGATCAAACTGCATACAAATTTCAATTTTTATCCTTTAAAAGAACTACAAAGTTATTTTGAAAACTTACCCTGTATTTGTTATCTCCAATCTGTTCAACTTGAAATCGTTTTGCACATTTACACTTAGCTACCTGCCTTGTTACCTGCCAAAAACAATGATGAAATAACCACTTTAATGTTATTGTTACATACTGGAATCCTTAAAACCTTGACACAACTACTAAACAAGGAAATAAATAAAATGGCTGCATGAATTGGGCATGATGTCCCGGCAGAACACTACTATTGCTGTAGGTGGTGGAAAGACAATGAGTACCTCATCTTCGATTTTGTCAGCATCGGTGATAGGCTTATATGCATCTTTATTTGGGTGAAGGGCTGCTACGAATTCATAGTAGTCAATATACCCATCGCCATCTCTGTCAAAGATGTCTGCAACCGCACTCATCTCCAGGCGACTGGTCGGGAACTCTAAAATTTTCAAAACAATAGTAAGCAGCATTATTGAAGTATAATTGACAAAACTGCAAGGTATTTAAAACATACGCTGTAATAATTTGATACATGTATACATTGTGACAGGATTCCTTTCTAGTTAATTAACACATCCATCACCTGACATATTTATCTTTTTTTTGTGAGAACACTTCAGTTCTACTCTCTTAGCAAATTTCAATTATACAATACAGTGTTATCAACTATAGTTACCATGTTTTGCATTAGATCCTCAGACCTTGTTCATCTTATAGCTGAAAGTTTGTACCCTTTTACCAACCTCAACCTCCCCCTATTTCCCCCATCCCCACCCCTGGCAACCACTTTTCTACTCTCTGTTTATGCAAGTTTGACTGTTTATTCAGATTCCACACATAAGTGATAAGATACTCTCAGTATAAGGCATATTACATTCCCAATGAAAGTTGATAAGACCTGCCACTTACAATAAAATATTACAAAAAGATTTATGTCTCTAAAAAAAAAAAGTAAGTAGCATAACTTGTTAATTCTGCCTCAAGACATTCTTAATTGTATGTTTTAATTAATGTGGCTGGTTAAATTATTAGGGTCATCAAATATATGAAAATCCTTTAAAAAAACTGATTTACATCATAAACAAAACCACTATATATGTGACCTAACTTTAATTACTACTAGGGTGAATCTTTTGAAATTGCTGTGTTTCTACATTGAAAATTGTTTAATATTAGCAAATTTCATATGGTTCAATCACCACTTTACTTAAGGAGTATATGATTTTTATTATATATGAATTCATACATATTCATATATGAAATTTACTTTATGAATGAGTTCTAGTAATATCGTCCAGAGAAATCACATCCACATGACTGAACCACCAAACAAGAAAGTGACACACACCTTAAGAATTTTTATAGAGTTCTAATTTCCTACTAATGACAACCTTAAATCAGAGTGTGAATTAGAACAACAAAGAAAGAGACTGACTTACATTTATTGACTTCCCATTTTATGCCGGGCAACACCAACAATCTAAGAATCAAATACTATTAACTTTATTATACTAGTGAGGACACAGATTCAGGGAGTGAAGGAATATATCTATGGTCACACACAGTAAGAGTGCCTGACTCCAAAGCCAAAAATTTCACCAAGGACACTTTTTTTTGAGGGTGGTGACTTCACAGCCAAGTTTAAAGGCAATGCATTATTGGTAAGACAAGATTCCCAGCTCCACAATTTCAAACTAGGATCATTTTCTTGAAAAACGACATCAGTTACAGTCACCTCTTGAGACTTACTTGAGGAAAGAATTCCATCAATAAATTCTTGTCGGGTTATTTTCCCATCCTGATCTTTATCAATTCTCCTGAAGAAGTCCATCACTCGAGATTTCTTGTGATTCATCCATCGCATGTATTTTTTGCGCCAGATATCAAAATCAAAGTTAGCAAATTCCCTCAGCTGAAAAGGGCAAGAAGGTATTTTGGTTGAGCTAATGCTGTGTTCAAATTATATCTTATGCTATATGAATAATGTTATTTTTAATGATCCTCTAGATAATACACATGTCATGCCCACTACAAAGAAAGGTATGATCTTGCAAAGGGGACTCAGAAAGATTTTTGCTGTAAAGTTTATTTCATTACTGTCACTGGTTTTTCTTTACAAATAGAAGAAACAAATAAAACTCCTCAAAAAGTCAAACTGAAAATTTCTGATAATGCCAAAATCACAAAGGTGGTCTACCCCAAAGTAACACCACTAGTAAGTTCTATGCCCACTGGGTAGCAGGCCCAGCTCAACAGCATTTATCCTCCCTCTCTCTGCTATCTGCCACTCTAAGTCCCCTAGATTTCTAAAAATTTCCCAGGTTCAGAATCTGAAACTCTAAATCTGAGATCACAGAATATATATAATTAAAATATCTGATAATAAATGGTTATATTTGCCAGGTAATACCACCAAGCAAACATATGTCAAGCTAGATGTTTTCTTAAGGAGTCAGCTTCTGATTATGTTAAAACATATTAGTTTTTCACTTTACTGAGTTCCTAAATCCAAGCCCCATATATCAGATTTTCTTGTTATCCACAAAAATGTACATACTTGTGGTATTAATTTTAGAAGTAAAATATGCACTCAAATAGAAAGAGTTTGCTTATCTATTATCAGAAAACTTGAAAAATCAACATTTTGGCAATGTGTTATGGTGAATAGGGTGAATAGCGATATGGTACTGAATATATGAGTTTTCTGACCTCCTCTAGTCTGTCCAAGGCGTCATTAAGCTTCCTCCTCCTTTCCAGGGCGAGGAGCCAGACTTGCTGCCATTTGCTCACCAATAAGTTGACCCTGGGATTCTTAGTTTCGATTTGTGTCTGTGATCCAGAAGGATACAAGCTTGACGCTGGGAAGCGTTTTCCTGTTAAAACACAACTTCAGTTAGGATGGCAGTTTCCAGGGTTCTGAAACACAGTAAGGCTTGGCCTTTATTGTTCCTAGCTAAGACTGAATCTACTTAATTACTGGTATTAAAAATAGAAATATGCTTTTTAGATGATGCATAATGCCAAGGTCCAAATCTGTTTTACTTATTAAGGATCACATACTCTTTATGTAAATTAGAGAAATAGATCTTGACAGGGTCGTTTAAATACTGGAAAGCTCTCTCAATAAATTTATGCTTAAAACATTTTCCAGCTTAAAATTCGTGCCATTTCAGTGACAATGAAGTACCTGTGATCCTCCTCTTTGTTAAGGCATGATAAAAGAAATCTCCCAGGCCAGTGAGAGTATCTTAGATCAGTTACAGAAAACCCAGCTGCCCTTCTTAGAGAATAAGGCTGAAAGGAAGGCAGGAGACACTGGGCATTCATGAGAGTCAGAGCAAGATACTTTATAAATTCCAACCAAATATGGAAGTGTGTAGAGGATCCCAGCGTTCATCCAAGCCCGTCTTCCATTGAGACTGTGTTTCCTGTGCATAGTCTTACACCCCAATTTACTGCCTTACTCAAGTTTTCTCCCTCTTTCTGGCTATTTTTCACAAGTTTCTATAACTTGACAGAACAATTATCTCAATGCATTTTCCTCATCTAACTAAATAGTTAAATGAGGCCTAGAAAAATTACTGGCCTAAGGTTACATAGGAAGTTAGCGTCCAAGCCGGAATTTGCCCAGAATTCCTAATTCCCATAGGGCTACATAAAAATATCAACGGCTAATATTTATTGAGCATTTACCTATACGCCGGGAGGTATGCTAAGCACTTCATACACATTAGCTCATTTAATCCTCACCACAGTCTAACGAGGTTATAATTATCCCCTTTTACAGATGACGAAATTGGGTTCAGAGAGTTTAAGCAACTTGTCCAAGGTTATGTTTCCAGTCGGTAAGACAGCCAAGAAGTCTGTCTCCAGGTTTCTTAATCACTTTGTTACCTTGTCTCCTTGTGCAATACAGTAACTACAACAGATCTGAAACCATTTTTTTTATTAAGGCATCGTTCAGAAATATATAAAATGTATGATATAAATTGTGCTTCTTCTAAATCTTCTCCAAGCTAGCTGTTATTGTTTTTAATGACATTTGGTTGGGTCAAGGCAGTCTGAGAAGTAAGTAAATAGAGCCTGAAGTCATATGAACACAGGCAAAATCTATGAGATTACTGGTCACTAATGAACAGTTAGGTCGTGAACTTTCTCCAGGTCATCATCATTTCAGTTATATTCTACTTCAAGGTTATTTATATAATAGAAGCAAAATGAGACAATTCAAAGGAGGTGATGATTTCCATTCCTGTTCAAATTTTTCCAATTTCTTCTAGCTAATCTGAAAGATACCCCTCAAGCAAACAAAGTTACATATCGAGACCTGGATATATCTTTTTCTTTATTTTTAAATAAGTTGCTACAATACTTGAGCCCACGTATTCTTTCAAGAAAAACTTCTATGACAGAGAGCTCACATAGAATCACCAATTGCTCCAAAATTTCAAATGATAACTCAAAAGAACACTAACTTCCTTGCTTAACCATCCTCATTTTAAAGAAATTGGCCACTGCTTACTTCCCGCTCGTCCCTTATCCAAGACGGGAATATGGGACTGTAACGAGGAAGGATCGGCTGCTCTCCTCTTATAGGTCTTGGTAACTTTATCCACATCAGGCTGTTTTCTGGTCATTTCCTCCATGAAGGTCTGAAATGAAAGAAATGATGTCAATTAAATACAAGTATACCAGAGAAAACCACCTTCAGAAATGAACTAAAAACAAAAAGACAAAAGGACTATGTTAGTATTTCGGAACCAACAAACAAAACAAACCATCGCGTTTTATCTCTAGGGGAAAAGAACTCTAAACCATCATAATACAGCACTTACTCATTTCTAAAGAATACACAATGTCATAGCTGGTATGTAACTACAGCATTACAAAAGTAATTTGTTTCAGATTGAAGATCACACATGGGAGCAGCTGTATGAGTGACACAACCTGTCTGTGCACCAACCAGAATCAAGCTTCCAAGGGCTTCCTGAAGAACCTTAAAGCAAGCATTTGTCTGCACAGGAACTCGTTAACTGGGGTGGTCCCTAGGACTTTTCTGTGGCACATTTCACCTACATATTTCAAATATTTAATATTTAATAATTTGAAATATTAAATAAAAGCTATTTAATCAATAACTTTGATATACTGCAACATAAAGCATCCATGTTAAATGTGCTTATATTTTAAATATTCCTGTCAATAAATATACTCTGCCAAGGAGGGTAGAAGTTATTCAGGTTAAAGTTCATGTTTAAAAGCTTTGACTATCTTGCCATTTCTTATCTTGTCTCCTTAGGCTTATCGTTCTTGCTGACCAGGTACCCCCGTATCTGGAATATGAGGCAAAGGGTGAAAAGTAACGGGGAAAGGAGGAGGAGGCAGATAAGACTGAAAAGTGAAGGAAAACATTTCTGGAATATTTGTCACGCTGGAGAACGCTGATCACTTTAATACCTCTGATCACAGAGAACATGGCCTGAGACACTTCAGGGTGATCACAGACATTGATATCTTATACTTCTATTCAAGTTTTATAGTATTGTTAACTGCTGAACCAACGAATCTGACACTTAATGTTTCCCTTCGTAAATGTATATTAAACAAACTAACAAGCAAATAAATAAATCAGAGCTGGCACAACTCCCATCATTTCAGAGTTTACAACAGGTAGTATAAACAGGAGAATTTTTTTGAGCAAGACGACATGTTCTCTTGTAGATATGATGTATCTGAAATACCGATGGTCCTCTCGGCAGATGTTGAGCAGCAGACAGTAAAAAATGCAAACACGGAACAATAAAACAAGGGAGGGTGAGATCACCAAGAAAGAGCAGAATGGAAAGAGTGGAGAGCTGAGGATAAGATGTAAGGAGAGTTGATATTTAGAAAGCAAGAGGTAGGGCAGGAGCCAATCTAAGCCAGTGCCGCATGAGTGTAACTTCACAGAGGCCAAAAGGGAAGGAGTTTTGGGAAGGTCACAGAGGGAGAGGAGAGACCATCCGAATTAAGTAACTGTGAAGAGAGATGTTTCAGGGCAGGGGCAGAATTAGAAATGCAGTTGGAAGGAGTTGAGGAGTGTGTCTGAGTATGTGATGGTAACAAGCACAAAGCAATCTTCTGAGAAGAACAGCAGGGAAAGAAAGAAAATATCCAACAAGACAGGGTTAGGACGACCTTTATCTTACCTGGTGTTCTGCAATGAGGGCTTTCACCTCTTCAATCTCCTGGGGGATGACTTCTTTATCCTTCTCAGTAAGTGTAGTTTCAGCCCACTGCAACCAAGCCAGCAAAGCCTCCAGCAATTCCTGTTTAGCAATGATCCCAGCCAGAGCACTTGCTAGTCTCTGCTGATGCTGCTTCGCCCAGGCCAGCACCTGTGGGAGAAACAGAAATTTCTCTGAATTTCTTCCATCTTAGTGAATAATTTAATTCATGTAAAATACAGAAAATTTAAAAGCAAATTAGGATCATCCTGAGCTAGACCCATAACACTTCTGGACTTTTTAGATCCCGTTAGTGGTACCGAGACCTAGGTTGTATATAGGAGCCCCCTATGATGTCTGTCGCCTTCAGAAGTTTAGAGATGATCATCAATCACCCAGGCTTTCTTTTGCTTTCTAATTTAAGTTCAAATATGCATTTTCTGAAGGATCAAGTATGCTTACTCCATGCAGCACAGAGTAGAAATATAAACAGCTAAGATCTTAAATAAAGAATTAACTCACTTCGTGTATGCAATTCATTCCACAAGCATATACTACTTGGAAATACTATTCGACTGCCTCATTATTCAACAGACACGATGTGGAAGTAGGACAGAAAGTTATACAGTGAACCAAATATTTGCCTTTTCAAGTTTCAGGGACATAGCTGCAAAATTCCTTTAACGTTTTAAAGAAACGTGGGTTGCAGAGACAGGTAATACACACAGGAAGGGTATTTTAAGGAACTCTTTTTCTCTGCAGAGGCCTCATGTTCACACGGCCATAAGTGCATCTTAATTGCTGAGGTTTCCACACTCCCGACTCTCAAAGCCACTGCCGCTCTGAAGATCATCTGAGATGCACTGACCTCCTCAAACCTGGCCCGGATGATTGTGATCCAGTGCTTGATGGTGGTGATGGAGTCAGGGTGGCAGATGGCCAAAACGGCGTCCCCCATGCTGGTGGCTTTATTTAGAGCAGCTCGCTTTTCTTCCAGTTTCTTCATGAACTCCTACAGCAGCAAGAGAGACTTCAATTAGCTGTTGGCACTGGCTGAAAACAAAACTCTGGTGACGTTCACTTGACTGTCAGAGTTAAACAAACAAGAACTTCAATTGGTTTATTCACAGCTGGAAATACTCCACTAATTGGGGAATACAGAAGGAGAGGGAAGAAAAATAGAAAACAAAGTACTTTCTAACATGTATTTCAAAACATAAGTAAAGGATAATCTCTCACGCTTTACAAAATACCTTATACAAAAAACACACTCTCCTAAATTTGGATATACTATAATTATATTAATGGAGAATAGGATTGGGATAGTAATATCGAGATGGAAATAATATTGATTGCAAAACAAAAAATGTTCTAACAATTAAGACAAGGAGGTTAGTACTAAAACATAGTATTAACTGTGCCAAGAATGATAGGAATATACCCTAAAGAGGTGCCAAGGAAGAGAGAGAGCTGAGTGAGGAGCTATAAATGTTTAGGGGTGTGGGATACAGGACCCAAATGTCCAGGCAGGAAGGAGTCAGGGGGAGGCTGGAGGGAGTGGGCCTGACAGTGGGCCAGCCTGTGTGAGAACTGTCCCTTGCAAAGGCCAATAAGGGCCATTCTCTGCCCCAGCAGGATGAATAAGTCTCTACAGGCTTCCAAAGGCTTTCAAGTCAACCTTTTACAAATGTTTCACATACATAACTTTCTACCACCATGTGGTTAAAAAATGAGGACCTTTGCCCTACAAAAGGTGACATGCTCCCAAAATCTCACGCTGAAATGTCAAGCATCCACCGGCACTCCAGTCTATCCGGACCCCCATGCTAAGAGGGATTCCTTAATCACACTGACCCGGGGTGCGAGAGGCTGCGGACACAGCTGATATGCGTGCTACTCCTGCCATGAGACCAGGGTGACCACTGGAAAACAAGGCGTTTACCGTAACGTCCAGTGACCTTTTGTTTTTAACCTCTCTGAAGCTGCTCTGTCACATACCTCAATACCTCCTACTCTGGCATTTTGCTATGTTAAAATAATTTGTCTACATACATATCTACCAGACGTTAAGGTCCACAAGACCAAAGGACTGTGTCTTACTCAATTTTGTGTCTTTGAATTAGTGCTATTTAACCTTTTGTTTGCACTTTTTTACTGCTGTGGAGTCAAGGTTCAATTAATCATATACTCTGCCAACATGACCTACTTTTTAAATATCATGACCTACCTTTAAAAATATTAATTTCCCCAATATAGACTCCCTTAAATGAAAGAAAAAAACTTTGCTGGGAAGAGAAAACCAGAGGTAAGAACAGCTAGCTGTGCTTTTCCAGAAGACAGGTGGTCCAATCACATTCTTCTAATCTCTCCTCTACTTGGATGAGCCAGGGTCCCACCCAGAAGGTTGTGGACTGACTATCGACTCCCCACTGCCTTCTGTGCTCCTCCAATCTCGTTGGAGTACTAATTTGTGGTTTGTGCGCACACGGGAAAGCTTGCCATTTTTAGAAACTGGATTATACTGAGAAGTCTCTAGTCCTGGGGCTAAGAAATTAAATTAGATATTCTGTTTTTCTTCTATTGGTGAATGTGTGAAGGGAAGCAGAGGAAATGAAAAAGAATAAATAAGGTTACTGCAAAATATTATTAGTAAGAAGCCCTTTATAAAATTACATGTAATTTTATGCTATTTAAAAATATTTAAAGATGATTTGTTATAAAACCCACTACTCCTGCTCTGGATACCTGCTTCCTGAAGTTTCTGGGAGTTTCCTGGTCCTGCTGTGAGGGTGGTGATACCACAAGTGTGCTTCTTTCTGTGGCGTGTTAGATATGACCCTGGGCTTCAAGGGGCTACTCTGAGACCCAAAACCAAGTATGTTAGTGGAACTCAATGCTGGCTGATGGTCAGCCCACAGTAATATAATATAAACCAGATTTTCAAAATATTAAACTGAATCAAAAAAGAACAATAAATGTGATGTAATTTTCCTACTCTTACATTCTAGCTTCAACTTTAAATGGTATATGCAGCATTTCACTCCTCTAGATAATGCTATGCAAGCTTGCATCACTTACTAACGACAAGGCAATATTTCACTGCTATAGATTAGGCAACCCATCATTGAGAGAACATGGTAATTAAAATAAGAAGTCTCCATAGATGATGTAATCCAAGCTACACTGGAATTAATGATGTATTTCCAACTTGACCTTGAAAGACGAGGTTATTCAGTGGTGTTAAACAGATCTTTTAAAGTTAATAAGAAATACCACATTGAGTGTTAGCCACTGCAAATTCCTGAATTTTAGAGTCAAAGTTTTAAAACATCTGTTAAGAACTATCTGGATAACTCTCTTAAACGGTTTTGCCAGTTCTATGCATTGTCACAGGAAAGATCTTGACCTGAAAACTCAATTGCCAGATTTTTACTTGGTTCATTATTCAATAGTATATCTACTTTTTAAATTCATGTTTTAAATTTATAATTTATACAATGGGTTGCTTCTCAAAAGAATTTAGGTGGCTCTTGAGTAAAAACAGAATTGGCAGAGGCTTAAAAATAAAATTTGAAGACCATTTATTAAATTACTTGTCTTGGTTACAAAGGTCAAAATTACTAATTTACAATTTGAATGGTATAATTTTATAAATGCCAAACTGCTCATGAAAGAAGTTGAAATGCACATAGAAGTGCAACATTTAAAACTGAACAATTTTGGTCAGAAGCCAAATAACACCCTAGAAAAATCAACAAGCTTTCTAGAGATAGGAAACAGAGGGACTAATTTTAGACTAACCACCTTCTAGGTAACACAAAAACATAAAAACGTAACTACACATATGTGTGTGTAGGTGCACGGGACACACCTATGTAAGCAAGGAGGTTACAGGTAAATTCTCCAATGTACCATATCTTTAATTACTTCTCAGGAAGGAAAATATTCGTGCAGTTGATATTTGCCATCATGAGTCTATTTTCTCTACTTTGTTTGATTTTCTCAGTTAGTTTTACTTAGCATTTATATAACTCACTTTATGCTGATCAATGAGAGTCCGAAGAGCATCTTCATCGTCTGGGAGAACGCCATGGAAACGAAGGGTTTGCTCCGCCTCAGCCAGCCACTCCAAGAGGGCATGAACCACCGAGTGAAATTCCTCTGCCTAACAGTTCACACACACACACACACAAGATTCCCAAATATGCTTGTTAGTATAGCAGATTCTTCCTCTCAATGAAAAAATGGGCCTTAAATTCATATTAATTATACACACTATTCCCACTAAAAAGATAAAGATATATGCTGCTGCATTTTACAAATATAAGAAAACATCTACTACATCAAAAAGGCCCATATGAAGAACAATTCACCATTTTAACAATCCGATTTTAGATGTTATACATTATACATTCAAGCTGAAAAATTACTCAAGCAGTATTTTTTATGTGACAATTAGAAAACCTCCCTCTGTGAGTAATTTAAATTCTTGGGAGAGGAACTGGCAGGTGGGGGGACCAAGGCAATGATGCTATAAGAATTTCCTTCTCCATCACTATCTTGGTTAAGGAATGAGGAGCTTCACAACTCTTCACAAGAGCCTTCTTGAGGCTTCAAAACCTTCCTCACTATTTCCAGCTATAATTTACATGACTGTACCTGACGCAGAGCTGCTTCTAATCGTGTTTGCTTTGATACAGAAAGTGCGCACACGGTCTCCCAGCGAGTGCTTAATTCCTGCATCTGGACCTTGACCCAGGAAGCGTCGTCTCGGCTGCCCTCTATGAGCTCTCGGGCTGAGCGCTTCAGGGCCTGCACGCTGCTGGTCCTCTTCCCCAATTCTTTTTGGAAGGCCTAAGAAAGCCATATTTTTATAAAAATTAATTTTTAATTACAAAACCAAAACAGTAAAATATACTGTTTGAAATATATATGTGTACATACATCATGTACAGATCCCTAAGACCTACAGTTTAATGACTCATATTTTTCACAGAATCTTCAGAAGATAGGACATGACATACTGCTCCGCTTACAGCACTGTTAAGAACAAACACAGTCTTGTATAAACTTGTTCAATCTTGTAACTTTCTCCTGAGCAAATAACTGCATTTTTTAAATGACATGTTGGATTTAAAGAATGGTAGCCACTCTTCTTTATTTCAATTTCACAAAAAAATGCATCAAATTCCTTTTGTTTCTGTGATTCTTTAATATGGTGTCCCAATTCCTCTCAAATCATTAGTGTGAGTGCCAAGTGTGTACTGGCTACTACACTATTCTTAATTAGTAAATATATCTAACAGACTAACAAATAACTAAGCAGTCCTAGGGTACTTCATGGGGTCTTAGAGATAACGGCAGGGAATCCCATAGGGAGTTGGCATGTAGTCTTTTTTGCCTATAACTTGCCTTCATCTTTCACAGCATCCTGAGTACTAACCTGTAACGTCAAATTTTAGTGGCTTAAATGCTTATCTATTACCTTAGAGGAAAAACTTTTTTTTCTCTCGTCTAATTTTGATAAAACTTTGACTTGATGTGCCAGGAGTTAAAATGGCTTCTTTTGGCCACAGCCTTAACGTAACAAATGACCCCAGGGTACTTCATTTCTGATCCAACAGTCTCTATATGCAACTAGATCTTTCAAATAACCAACCTTATGTATAGAATAAAATTAACTTATTTTTCTAAAAAATCATCACAAACGAATATTACCAAGCACATTTTATAATTTTGGCTGTATCCATGAGTTTCTATTCTGATAATCAGATCATTCATAAAAGTGAGCCCATTGCAAACAATGCAAACATAGTGTGATGAATCCTTTGCTGATTTCACTCTAATAGTGTTAAATGAGATGTGCCTGCAGACAGACAGATACCTACACACACACACACACACACACACACACACACACATATGCATGGAAGGTACAGTGTCTAAATATTCCTATTTGTGATAAGACTGGTACAATAGTTCTGAGTAGACTTTCCAATGTACTCTGTATACTTAAACTTCTTTTTGGGCCTTCCAATTGTATTACTAATGCTAAATGATTAATTCATTCTTGATGACCTTTAATATATAAAAAACCTGGCAAGTACCTAGGGGAGTAAATATTTAGACAATGAGCTTATAAAAATGGCATTTATGTAAAAAGCAACATTACACTATTCATTACACGTTGAATGAATGCCAGGGAATGGAAAAGTCTATATTAATCATGCACAAAATATTTGTTTCAATATAGGCAAAGCAACATAATTTTTAAAATTTTTAAATTTTTGTAGGCCTGATCAACGTTCTTCATTTATTCTTTTATTTTCTGTTAATATTCAAATGTAACAAATTCTCTTTTATGGATATAATGAGATAACAGAACCAGGAAAGGAGAAATAAATATGCAAAAGGACCAACTATTTAAAAAAGGATAGGTAAGATCAAAATAGCATCACCAGGGAAGTATAAAGAGAACACTGTAAAATGAAATAAATTTTCTGAACTCAAAACCTAGAAAGCGGAAATGCAACCTGAATTCAAGTACAGTGCTGTAAGGTATCTGTACATAAAGTCAACTCTGATACAGCCATTCTACATTAGTACTGTGCCTCATGTTGTTTTCAGGGTTCTTTAAGCTGTAATATGGCATTTGATCATAATTTAGGACCTGACACTCAGTATCAGCTGGACGTCTCAAATATTACCTTTGATTTGCACAATAGTTTAACAAATCTATCAGGAGATTGCAAGGAAACCAGTTTTCTTGAAGTAATACTCAAATCCCTCCTAGTGTATGCTGTTGTCTCATGAACTTCTATAGTTCAAGGGGCAAAGTTAAAACAGTTTTTAAAAAAAGAGAAGTAGCAGATCATGACCCCCATAGATCATATCACACATCTATACACTTATACACTGACCTGGTTTCAGGTCACCGAATGAATGATTTTAAATTATACTACATAGTTATTTAAATGAATAACAAAAGACAGTAAAACATTCTTGAAACATGTTTTAAAGCACCAGAGAATGAAATCACTTTCCAAGTTCTAAAGGTTTCAGATCTGGAAATTTAAAACAAAACTATTGCTACTAAAGTAATTTTCCTGCATCACTTTTAAAGCTGGCTTCCTGATTCTGCTCAAATGTACACATATTTCAATATTAAAGAATGTTATGTAGTATGATACACAGTCTCTAGATTTTAAAAGGCTAAAATAAGTGGTTATAGACCCCTCTACCCTCAGAATAATCAAATGAGATAAAATAAAATGTCCCAGATAATAATACCTTGTGATTATCGATCAGATTCATCACTAAATCAATGTCTCCATGGACTGGCTGGTCTTCTGCCAGCTGGGGTTCAACTCTATACAACCAATCAATGAGGGCTTGCAGGGCATCTGTGAATTGTCCAGAAAATAACAGGGCTTCTTCCAATTTGTTTTGTCTGGGGAAAAAGGTGGAAAAATCGATCTGAGCAACAAAAAAGCCACCCTAAATGCAAACATCTAAAATTCATTTATGAAGGTTGAGCAGCACTCAAGAGGAAAAACAATATATTGGTATTCACTGCTCTTTCTTTGCTTTCCTTAGAAAATAACAAAACTTTTCTCAAATTTTCTCTTTTATTCCTTAAAAGGCATTGGTTCCAGGAAAATTCCCTCATCATCACCTTTGGAAATCGGTGACCCTTTGGTTTCTTCACAAAAATATGCCTTTTTAATAAAAAAAAATTTTTTTAATTTGTTTTAAATTACTATCCAGTAAACTTGACTTTTTTGGGTATATAGTTCCATGAATTCTAACACATGGATAGATTCATGTAACCATCATCATAATCGAGACACATAACAGTTCCATCGTCCCCAAAATCTCCCTCATGTTGTCTCTTTACAGTCATAGCCTGTCCCCATCTCTAACACCGGGCATTCACGGATCTGTTTGCCATCACTGATTTTTTTGTCTTTTCAATAATGTCAGATAAATGAAATCATTTATAAACTAACACTAAAAAAAACTTACTGTGAAGTTCCCCAGAATTGAATATAATATTCTATTTAACCTTGATACTGACAAAAGTAACGGACTAAGGATCAATGGAAAATTTGAAAACATTTCTAAGATATTTGAACTCTTCTACTGCTACTGTACTTTCTTAAACACTTAAAAATTTTCAAGTACGTTTTGGGCCTTTCTAGTTGAAGTGTAATGAGAAAGAGAGAGATTGGAAAGGGGCGGACGGAAGTTGGAAGGGAATGCCAGGGTCAGATCACTGGGACCTTTGCATGCCACATAAAGAGTCTATATTTTAGTCCCCACCCAATAGTGGTCCCTAAATGGTATGAATCAGGGAATGACAGGTAGTTGTCATTATGTATGTAGAATCTGGATTACAGAGACAACAGGAGACCTGCGACACCAGTCAGAAGGCAGTTGCTGTGGTCAGGTGTGAGATGACAAAGGGCTAGAGAATGATATCACTTTTGAATGAATTGAGTAGTTAAAAATAAATAATAATGAACAGCAAAGCCTTTTCAGTCAGGTACTGCGTAAGTGGGGTACTAAGGACCAGCAGAAGTTCCCCAGGCAAAGGAGGTGTTTAAAGTTCCTAAAATGTCCCCGCAAATCACCCCTACTGTCTAGTTGAAAGAAGTCCACCACGTAACCAAACTGCCTTAAAGACCACTTTACCTTTCCACCGATTTTCCACAGATGGTGTCCCACTTGTCTCTGAGCTCACTCAGCATGTCATCCAGTTTCAGGTTGTCGTCAGCCAGGGAGGTTTTCTCCTTCAGAGAACGTCCAGTCCTGTTGGTGGTGTCGTAGACAGCATGCTTGGCTCCCAGCGATTTCTGGAACTCCTATATATTTAACAAGAAAACAATGTTCATTTCTACTTGAGACTAATAAACAAATAGGTAAGAGCCATTAAAAGAGGCATCCCTAATAAATGAAGTCTAAACACAGGAAGACATCAGCAAGTCAGAGAGCGCAGTGCTGTACTCGACACAGGAACACACCAGAGTGGAAGAGAATCTTTCCATTTTCAACGTGAAGGATTTATTTTTCTCAGGGGTCTCTGAGCATAGCTACCGTTATCAAGAAAGTAATTTCAAAGCAAAACAAATCCTGAATCTTTTGTAGCTATAAACCACAAACAGTATACCAGTTATGATAAAATGGAACTGCTAAAAAACTACTGAAAAACCCAAGAGTTTGGAGAGGAAAATGTAGTCAACACTTTGAGTAACTATGGGTCCAGCGTGGTCACAGAGTGACTCAATAATGTATAAATTTACTACAGTTTTTTTTTTTTTTGGTCAAACATTTATTGTCACACATTTTGGACATTCACAATAATGTTACATGTAATTTTATCTGAGCCAGGACGAGGGACAAATAAGAACATCATCTCTAGATTCCTATGTTTGGACCCACTGCTCATTCTATTCACACCACTTGGGAAGCCCACACCCCTCCTCTCCACCTCTATGATGCCCCACCAAAGTCCCAAAGGACCTACAGATTATTTTTCCAGTACCAAATAGCTATATTGCTAACATGACAACTATACTTTGCTACTTTACATTGTTAATCCTCATGTTTGTGTATGTATGTGCGTATGTGTGGGAGGGGAGAATTATATTCTTTCTACACAACTCAATTATAAGCTCTTCTAGAGCAGGGATATTGCCTTTGTAGGCCTCTCATTATCATTTTATATGTTGTGCGTGTTTATAAGTATGTAATAGAAACAATGAGACAACTACTATTGAATACATAATCTCAGGGACAAGAAGAAAGAAAGGCCAACTTAACGGGCCACTTACAAGGTCATAAAATATCATGGAAACACTAATAAAGTGATTTTCGATTCTGGTAGCACATTAGAATCACCCCAGATAAGAAAATGCTATGCAAATGCATACTTTTCCAAAACAACCTCAGTCACAGTTACCTAATAAGTTTTTATTGCCTTTAAAAGCTAGATACTTCAAGTGTCTTAATATGACTAAGATATTTATTTTGTCTTGTAATAGGAGGCAACTACCTCTGGGAAATTTTTAGCAATAAACACTACTACAATATCACACTATTTCTGCAGTTTGTTTTCTGCAACTTTTATTTTTTCATGTTATTCTAAGCAGAATGCTAGTTTTAGAATCATGGTATTGACAGATTTCCCTCACACAGCAGACACATCATAAATGTTATAGTTGAATACAGCATAGATGAAAACTTTTTAAGGACAAAAAGTACCCAAATGATAAATAGAAAAGACTTCTTTTAAAATTGGCTTAATGTATCTTGTATCTTTATCTCAGAGAAATGGTGTCTTTGGCAATAGGTCACACTAGGAAAAACAGAGAATCTAACAAGGTTCTTCTTATATTCTTATTTCTGGGATTCTCTAACTTAAATATGCAATGTATTTTCATAAGACCACATGACAGAACATCTATGTCCATTTTTTTTTTTGAGAAGGAGGCTCTCATGTTCCCATCAGAGGGGAAGGCAGGAAGGTCCTGCCCACTGTGACTGCGCTGCCAGTACTGGATGCGGCAGCTCACGAGCAGAGGGAGCCGGCAGACCAAGCCGTTCATAAGCCCTCATCTAGCCAAAGGACAAGTGCTCAGTATGTTTCCTTCCATCCTCCCAGGATCATGAAAGGTTAGTTAGAACCACCAATGGAAGCAACCAACCTGTATGAAGATGATGGCTAGAATTTTCTGATGATGACAACCTGCATCCCCCAATTTTCTCCAGCCTTTTAAAAATTATCATGTTTCAAGCAACGATTTATGTGTCAATGCCTAAAATTGTAAAACTGTTCGCAGGAACCACTCTCCTTTTACCCACATCCTCACCCTGAGGGCTGATAATCACTTTACAAACAGAATGACAGAAAGACCCAAATTCTAAAGAGTTGAGGAGGACGGGGGGGGGGGGTGGTCTTTGAATGCCATGTAGCTGGAATATAAAAAGAATATAAAGTACAACGTTTCTACATCTTATAGAATACACAAGAAAGCCAGTAACTATGTGTCTTTGAGAGTAAGGATGGAATTTCATATACCCACAATAAAATACCATTCAGGCAGAGGCAACCAATTTTTCCCACTGCACTGTTTAAAAGAACCTATATGGCAAAATCTGTATTACTTTTTACTATAGAATTATCTTTTATATGGCATTTGCTTATGAAAGAAATTACAAGACAAGACAGCTGTGAAAAATTGAAATGCCAATGTTCAAAGCCCTACAAATCCTTCATATGTTTTAGATTATAGAAGACTTCCAGTTTTAATTTTGTGCGTTTTCTTTTAACAGTTAACCCTGGAATCACAAAGGAACGTCACTGGAGAGTAAAGATACTACTGCCATTTGACTAATGTGAAGGGCGATTGGTTTTAAATTTAATGTCAGTCCACATTAGACAGCCTTTCTTCTCTAGTGATGAATAAACACACAATCAAGTAAGAATTTAAAAGTGAGCTTGAGATACAGAATGACACAATATGCTTTTCTTAATTGCATACCCACCTTATGCTGTGCAAGTTGTGTTTTTATCTTGTCTGGATCATTGGCGATTTCCAGTTCAGAATCCAAAGATTTTTCTGACTCTTGTAGCCACTCCATAAGTTTACTCCAAGCTTCATGGAACTGTAAAAGAAATTCACATCTTCGTCCAGAAAATTTTCTGGTATACTCACTATATTTGAAACCGAGTATATTTTTAAAACAGAAATTGATATTAATGGAAATGTGGAAAATTATTAATTCAGAATTTCCCATGAAAAGAAAAAAGTAATGGTTTCCTCAGTAGATTACAAAATGCCTTGTTAACGCTTGGCTTTTGTGGTCATGCCCCATGGTCACTTTGTTATAACTCTTCAAACACATAAACTTTAACAAAAATAAAAATGAGCCCAGAAACAGGTAGGGAGCACCAGCAAGAACTTCCCTCCCTTTCCTTTTGCTTAATAATTAACATTAATTCTCAGAATTTTATTTGCCCACTGCTGTCTCTTCACAGATCTCAGTTTCCTTCCAAGGTGTTTAATTCCTAAGTTAAGAACAAGGAACAAAAAGGGAGAGAGGGAATGATAAAGTTCACAAATTGGTTTTAAAAAGTAATGAGAACAAAAAAGAGGCCATTACATTCCTATTTAATGCAACCATAGTTCAATATTTTTACTGCTGCTATCGAAATCCTCAAATTAAGGCCTGTGCCTCACATATTGGTTTTACATGTAAGAGCACCCACAACGCTTGAGTTCTAACAAAATATAACTCTCTTTGGCATCTACGACCTTGAGATGTTCTGGTGCTAGTAGATTTGATTTTAGCCACAGTCTCTTTTCTGTTTTTCATGGAGAACTAGTAGGTACTATTTTTGGATACTAAATTGTTAAATTGGTTATAAATTATTTCTCATAATAAACTTAAGGGAAAGGATACATAACAAAAACTTAAGTAATCAAAATAAAATCTGTTTCATATCAAAGCACATTAATAATGAAATAACGAAAAGATATCTAATAACAAGCACAATAAGAGCATGGAGTCACAAAGCTGCAAGGGCCCACTAGAGATCATCTCATTGTGAACCACCTCTCCCTACACATTTCCCCCACAACTCTAATCAATTTAAACATGCAAACATGGAGGCCAGAACAGACACATAAACTGCCAAAGTCAGAGAACTAGAATGAACATCTGAGCCAAAAACTGAGATATTAGAATGAAAAGAAAAAAAGAAACAGCTAGCCACTGTGCTAGGTGGTTTACTACAAATAACATAGGCTGTAACAGTTGGAGAGTAAATTTAAGATATAAACACACAGGGTCTAAGGCTGGTCCTGCTTTCAAAACTATTTTTAAGCCATACAAACAGAAGAAAGGCTATACTTTTGCACCGAAAACAGTAGGAAATCCTTATAAAGTTAATTAAACAAATTGAGGAATAAAATTGATTAAATGGAGAAAGGAGGAAGAGGGTGGGCAACCGGCTACTGGCACCCAAGACACTTCTATAAATTAGATGTTCATAACTCGAACACGCCTAGACCACAGATGACACTGCTACATATGTGGAGAGACAAACGTCAGGCTCAGCAGTAACACTGCCTTAAAAAACTTTACGGACCAATTCTATTTCAGAGACTCACTTATAACATTGAACATATCATATTTCCTACTCAAAAAGAGATATATGACATGTAATCCTATAACAACGCAATTTGTCATTTCTGAAGCCTTTAGAAAATTTATGCTAACAGCTTTAAACACTGGAACACTTGCCTCCCATGACATCTTTTGCATCACCCAACTGAGCCTAGCTCTCCAAAACAATGGAGTCCAAAATCAATGATAGAAAAATGCAACTGAATGGGGCAAAAAGAGTCATTATAAAATTCAGCCTCAATATTACACTAAGTTTCTAGGAAAAATTAAAGATCTATGCCGAGCAAGGTGGTGCATCCCTCTCCTCCCTGGAGTAAAGAGACACATAATTTCACTTCTTCTCTGTGTTTAGTCTAGAATGGAATATTAATAGCAAGGGAAGGGAGTAAGGAAAGTTCCTGTGACATTCGTGACAGTCTCTAGATTAAAAAAAAAAAAAAAAAAACAAAGCAGCCCCAAAAGATTTAAAGAATTAACGTAAAAGTGGAACAGAGCTGTGTCAAACTATTAGAGAAGACACGAGGGCTTGCCAACAAGTTGTAGAAATTCAGAGAGGTGAGAAGTACCAACCAAGCCAGACACAGAACCTGCCCTTTCAGAAAGCTGTCTGGCTCTCCGCTCCGACAGTTTATGAAGGAAGTTTGGCTTAGGAACTAAACAAAAGGTAGCAATATATAAAGCATGAGATTTCACTGAGTATGAGAGTGGAGGTTGAAAGGACAAAGAAGAAACAAACAAATCCAGTAACAAAAATTTTGAGCCTCTTTTTGGGCCTTAATGATAACAGTCTGTCTACAAAGTCAAGCTATAATCAGTCTTTTCAAGATGAGTCCCCGGGGCCTGAAGTCGCCGCCAGGTCAAAAAGTGATGTCACCATTCAAACTCAGGCCACGGCCCTTCTGGGAAACAAACACCATGGCTTCATGCCAAGATTGTTACACCTAGTACAGTGTGCAAAGTACTTTAATAACGTAACATATCGTTCAACAGCTACAACTCACTTCTTGCCACGTTCAGAGAATTTTTATAAAGGTTTACCTGCTTGGCCCTCTTCCTCGCCTCATCCAAAGATCGTCCTCGTTCCACTAGCCGCTGAACCACTTTTTCCCACCGACTCTGTACACTGATCAGGAGATTCTTAATTAGGACAACATCTTGTTTCTGACTAAAATATTTCAGGTGGGTTCCAGTTTTGTCCAGCTCTATTATCTGCTCACGGTGAGAATTTACTTCATTGGCAAAGACCTTTCCCAAAAAAAAAAAAGGGTATAATTAGAAACAAATGAAAAACTGACGTATCTTAAAGATGCTACTGGGGTCATAAGCTGAAACTGTTTCAAAGGACAGAGGAAAGTTTGCAAACTAGCAAATTCATGCTTTTGACGTTAAAACAGTCTGTTGTTTAAAAAGATCTGAAACGAGAATGCTATCCATCTGCATTACAACATACCTTGTGTTCATCGATTTGAAACAAGACTGTGTCCAAGATAAGACTTGGCCGAGAAGCAACATTTAGGGTCTGTTCAGCCTGGGTAAGCCAGTTGATGAAGTCTTGGAGAGAATTGTGGAACTCCATTGCCAAGTTGAGGGCCTCTTCCAGTTTCGTCTGCGAAGACAGATTATTTAGTATTTGATGATATTTAAGGAGTTTTTTTTGTTCCCCAGTTTAACTACTCTCTGACAGATTTCCTTCCCATCCACTCTTTATTTATGCATAGCCTATGTTACCTAAACAGTTTATGAATGTAATGGGCCTTTGCTAAAATACTGGCAAACCAAACCCCTTTACATATAGTGAGAAGCATATCACTGCAGCTAAAAATGTTTTAATATACACTAAAATTGTGGTTTTGGGACAATAATCACAGAATACAATTACTAAGCAAAATCTGTAAAAAGAAAACTTGACATTCAGACAATTAATTTGGGGGGTCAATACACTGTGAAATATACATTACACTCTGTCAGTGAGGGCATACAATCTAGTGTTCCTAGCTTATGATTTCTCTTATAGCATGAAACAGTAATATTTTTAATCCTGTCTCATGGACTTTTGTTATATAAGTGCTTATTATATATACAATCATCTCACTCCCTAGGTCTCCCTCCCTGCTACATACAGCCCTTTGCTTAACAAGTGTGATCAGAATAGAATTATTTAACAAACCAGAATTTGAGCGGCTCACAAATTAAAAAATACACCTATTAACACTTGATCTATGATATATCTTTACCTATGTTTGAATAGAGTCCTTGAACTCTGTTCTCCGGTGTTAAGACGGAATACTATTTTCAAATGACCCCATGAAACCTCCAAATGTATACCAAGAAAATTTAAATGTGGATTATTAAAAGTTCCACTGATAATTCTACTCAGAGATAAGGTAAAACCTACGAGATAAACCATCCGAAACCTTCATTCCATTATATTAACGGAGGCACATACTTTCCTTTCGTGGAGTTTGGCTTCCACTGATTCCCATTTTTCTTTCAAGTTGTTTATGTCTTGGTCGATATTTGCCTCTGCAGATTTGGGGCATCTTGCAAGCATCTGCTGGCCCTTCTGCATCAGGCTCTTATATGTTTCTTCTTTAACATCAAAGGCAGCACAGATTTCCTAAATTGAAATATCCCCCCCAAGTTATAACATTTTTAAGAGAACAAAATCTAAGAGTTCTTCCAGGTCATCAATCCCAAGCCCCTTACCACATATTCAGGACACATTCAAACGCCTCACTGCATTGAAGTGACACCATACCCTGTCTACCGAGAAATCTCAGAAACGGTGCTACCATTATCGACCCATTCCAGCAGGCTAAGGGTGTGAGCAATGTTTTAAATGTTCTCAAGAAAGGTTTTACTATACAGTAACCAATCAGCTTGACCTTGGGCAAGTCATTTAACCTCCCTGAACCTTAATTTCCTCCTCTGTAAAATGGGTTCTCTAAGCCTCTCCTCAGACTATGATATAATGACTGTAGTATTTTTTGGTATAATTTAATTCTGTGCTCAGAAGACATACAGTGGCTAGCAAGCAAAGACCCAGCAGAGTAAGCTATTTAATTTGATTATTCAGACTTTGGAATCACAAAAGCCAAATCTGTGGGTACTATGAATATTATTCTCATTTACATCATTTTTAAAGCTTCCAACTGGAATGCAGTTTTCTTCTATAGAGAATATAAAAAAATATTGCTTAAACAAATTCACAATTTAAGATTAATGAAACAACAGTTATAGTCATGTAAAAAATTAAGACCAGTTCTATTCCATTGATTCAATTATAATGTGGGTCAAATCACAGCTCCCACTGAAAAATTATATATTCTATGTCTAATATTTTCAACTTTATAATTTTTAAAATTGAGATATAATTCATAAAATTCGCAATTTTAAAGTGTACAATTCAGTGTTTTTCATTATATTCACATCCAGGATTTGCAACCATCAATACTAATTTCAGAACATTTCATCACCTCAAGACTTTGTAATTTCTTAAGCCTTAAAAAAAAAAAAAAAACCCTTTCTAAACATATTTACAATGTCATCTACTAAAAGCTTTCAATCCCAAAGCAAAACTTTCAAATGTAGCTAAATCTCAGGAAACTGTAATATTCTAGGTTTTCTAGTTTCCTTCATTTCTAACACAACCAAATCAAAAGAACATTACTAAAACAATATTACAAATTTCAATAACTCTTTAGAATTCCCTAAATCATGGAATTTCTATACTCTGGTAAATTACATCAGGATATACAGCAAATTCATTTTAAACACCCCACCCAGGCCAAATAAGCTGATAACGTAATATTTTTCTAAAATTAAAATATTTTAAAGATAAGCTCTTTGATTTCCAACTTTTTACTTAAATTCTTCTAAATTAACATTTAAAAAATATGTTATTAGAGAATAATCCCAAGCATGTATGTTCAAGAATTCATTCAACTTATACTTAATGGACACTGTAATAGCTATGCAGGTACTTTCAGGAAAGTAATGAAGTCTCTGGAAGTCAGCCAGGTTTCATGGAAAAGGAAGACAAGCACTCCCAAGCTATTATTTAATTACTTTTTCAGTGAAACAAATGGCTCTCTTGTGGCACCAAAAAAAACAACAGTAACAACAACAACAAAACCACACATGAAATAATTTTTTTAAATGATGAATATATATTAAAGGTTTCTAGAAAATTTTATACTGGATCAACAGGATTTATTTTAACTGCTCATGGCAATTGTGAAATGAATAAGATGTTACCTCTGTTGTACTTCTTCACAACACCTAAAAGACGGTTACTTCCTCACCAAATTACCAAACGCAAAATTATTTCCAAATAAGTGCGGCTTTAATATGATCTTACAACAACATTAAACATCTACTAAAGAGTACAGACTTTAATGCACAATGGACCATTTATTTTGCCAAATCCCTAAGAACCTCTATTTTTATTTCCTAAGATACTAATTATCAGCATTTAAAGATCAAAAAAAATTTTCTGATGCAAATTCACAAGTGTAAAAATTAGAGGAATACCTTTCAAAATTTGAAACAGATTGTTTTCTCTTAGAACTTTTAGAGCTGAATTATAGTGGGAAATGAATAGGAAATGTCAACAAATCACAGATAGTCTATTTGTCAGTCCCTATTTCTAAGAAAGAAAGCCAGAGTCTCAAGTTTCATTATTTTTTCTTCCTTAGCCTTAAGAGTTGACAGTGCCACAGAGTCTGGGTGGACCGGCCGGCAGGCATGATGCTCCAGACTGGACAATTAAACAGAAGCCTCCTCCTGTCCACACCTGTGTAGGTGTGCAGTTGAAGATACAGCCCTAGCACCATTAAGACAAATAAACAGGTAACTCCATTTTACTAGAACAAGAATATATTTTCCAGCCTTCCATGTAACTGAGTGGGAATATCACACTTACAGCAATAATTTTTAAGTGAATTCTCATTACTTCAGGGATTTTTCTCTGCACTCAAGGCACAACAGTTTATAATTTACACAATGTTACATTACTATCCATACAGGTTTATCACTTTATGGGGGAAGGTTTGCTTCTAAAAGATGTCTAGACATCTAAAACCACTTTTCATATACTGTCATACTAACCTTTGAAATAAAGAATAGGTTCCGGCTTGGAAAATTTAATCAATAAATGGTGTTTCTAGCATGTATCCCTAGAGATTTCTGCTGTAAAACTGTATATCCTTTAAACCTTCTCCCACGGTTTATTTATCATCAGGGCCCACAGCAAATGGTCAGTTTCTTAATCTGAGGCTACAGCTGTCGGAAATAATATACTTACCATGTGGGCATTAAGCTGCTCCCTGGCTGTTTCTGGTAAACCTCCCAGGGGTCTGGATGCTAAGAGATGACGCTCCGTGTCAGTCAGCCACTGCTGCAAATCCTCAATTTCTCCATGGAATCCTTTGGCCTGCAGTCATAGAGAAGTTTTAAGTTTGGCCCACAGACACTGCCACTTTAAAGCAGAAGACGAGGTTTAAACAACCCCAGCCTCCTAAGCCTCTCTATGCATTCTCAAGAACGGCCAGGTGCCAAGCAGATTTCCCTTGTCTTTCTTCATCAGGAAAGCGCTAGCAGATACGACTATTACACTAAGAACTGGAGAGCTGCCTTCTCACCAGCTCTGCTCTTTATCCCACTTGTTTTTACCCATCTCCTTGAGGTATAAAAATTAAACAGGGGTCTGTAAACCAATGAAAGAATTCCATGCTATCCTGGTCTTGAAGGCTATAGAAAGTTTCAGAATTTATTCTCTTATTCACCTGGCGCAAGGCACCATCCAGCTGCTGCTTCCTTTGTTCTGTTTTTTCCAAAACATTTTGCCAGCGTTGATTTAAAGCCTCGAGCTTGTTCTGAAGATTGCTTGCTTCTTCTCCTGCACTGGATTCAATTAGATCATTTCCTGCTTTGTTAACGGCTTCCACTGTGGACTGATGGGCTAATACATCATTTTGGAGCACCTGAAAATATTAAGATAACACTGTTAGCTTGTTTGTAACATGTTAACATCGCTTTTAATGCAATTGTTTTATTTCCTGGTTATGAAACATTCTGAAACGAAAACATATACATAGCATTGTAACACTAACGAAGTTTTAAAATGATGGAGTTATTTTCCCTTAACTTTGCAGCTTTCCTGGATCACCACCAGTCTACCAACACCCCCTGAAATGATTATGTGAGAACACTGGTAGTTCTTCCCATTGGAACAGCTTTGCATCTGACGATATTAAGTATCTACAGATGATAACTAAAAGGCTCTAAAAGCATTCAATCAATTCAAGCTTATTTTAATTGAACTTAATCTTCATGTCTTAAGGAAACCTAAAAGATATTTATTTCTATATATTCATTTTCAAATATAAAATTATTACATTTCTAGGATATACAGTGCCATGTTTTACAACTAGCACTCGAAAAGGGAAAAAATTTATCATAGAATATTCTTTTATCTTCTCTTGTTGGAAGGGTGTTAGAATTAACTGCTAAGTTGACAGGACTCTCGGGAGGCCTCAACACCAAAGGGAAAGAGATTTCACCGTATATCAGAGATCCTCAAGCCCAGCGTTCAAAGTTTAGCTGTTCTTTTACTAGAAAATACACATATGGAATGCTTACTACACATCACAGTAAATAATGCCTTCCTCTTCTCCTACACAGTGGAAATGACGTAACAGATTAACAAGACTCGCATGCACTGACACGGGGCAAGAGCGGTACGTGCAGAAAGCAACCACAAGGCTAAAAAAATCAATTTCTCATACTGAAAAGAATTACACTTTAAAGAACAAATACAGCTTAGTAATAGTTTCCTTTCAAGACTGGTCACGTTTTTAGAAACCAGGAGAAAGCTCCTCTGATGTTAGTAAGAGTCCATGATAATCCTTCTCTACACTCACTGACTCGGGGTTGGCAATGGGAAAGAACAGGAACATCATCTCTCACCCCGTGTAAAACATCCCACATCTGGAGGGAAATCCAGACCAGGGTGGTGGGTGCAGGTGGGGGGTCTTCAGTGAAGAGCACTAACCATCTGTCATCCCTGTTTCTCTGACTGTACTGCCTCATTTTCTGAGGCATCTGGTGAGGGAGTGTTTTTCAAAGGCTATAAAATCAACTGAGTAAGGAATGATCTTTACAAAAAGCATGGACTTTGATATGTTAACAGTGGGACTCACATGCAAAAGGTAAGAGTTAAATATTCTCATGGTCAAAATATAAAAGATAATTCTATAAAATTCATTCTTTTAAACGGTCCGAGTCCCGCAATAGAAGCCCCAGCCTGGGAGCTGGAGAAGCAGGCAGGAGAGGGCTGGAAACATTCCCTCCCTTCCTTCAGCAGCTGTGGTGGCAATTCCAAGTCCTTTAACTTTTGACCTTTGAGGAATGGAGGGAGAAAAGGAGCCATTTCTAACTGCTCAAAGATAAATAAACAGAAATAAAAGGTCCCTAACTCGTCCCCCACAAAAATAACTGGATCAGGGTATCTCGTTTTCCCACCTCTTATGCATTCTACAAAGTTTCTGTCACTCAGGTATGTGACTTGTAGGACAACTGCTAAGTTTATGAAAACGTAAATGCTATAAACTTACACGAGAATAAACATATTTTGTTTCTGTGCAGAGTTAGTCTGAACAGTCATTATTGCTCTTAGGAAAGGTTTAATGTAGACATTAAATAATGAAAAATATTAATGATGCAAAATAAGTTCTAATTGCTTAATCAGGTACGGTTGGGCAATGACTATAAATATATACAGAATGAGATGAAAGAGGAAGAAAAATTTAAATTAGGAAACAATTATTGTGGGGAAAAGTATGGAAGAAGAACCAAATCAAGAATAGTCAAAACCTGTGTATCATGATCTTAAAGAGCTAAAAATCTACCTTTTATTTTAAAATGCTATTAAACATGTAAAATAATCAACACGTTTCTATTTGATAATCAAAGAAAACTTATTTAAGGTTGGATTTAGAACCTAATCATAAATAAGATGCCACTGTTACTGTGAATGTTAAAGTTCTATGATTGACAGTTGAATGCCAGGATAAACTCTACTGAGCACACTTTTACTCATTAAGCCTAGTGACTTAAGCGATAGAGAATTTTCTATTAAGAATTATCAACGAAGTGTCACAGAGATGACAACAACATAAACTTGTTTTGCATATATCTCAAGATAAAAATTTTCAATTTATAAGCTTTAAATCAAGTGCATGGCATATAAAAACTCATTTAAATATAACAAATATTTTTTAAAACTAATTCAGAAAGAAAAGGATTAAGACACAAAACGCCAGTGAAAAGTAAGAGGGAGACAGAGACAGCAGGACAAACCCAACATAATGAGAGACAGACAAACATACGTTAGACATGCCCAAGAAGCAGCAATGACAGACACATGGAGCTAAGAGTGACCAGAGAAAAAACACACACACACACCTGCCGGGGAACAACATTTTGAGTCTATGACTTCTTAGACTACCCCCAACATCTTTTAAAACTCTGCTACATTAATCCAATGACAGGTATAATCAGGGATTTAAACCTTCAGTGTTGGCCATGCACGCCTAATAAAATTTAGCCAGAAATTTCCCACCCTTGCTGTTTTTGATAATAACTGCCTTAAACAGCGAGCAAAGTATTTTGATTATAATCTTTTAAGAAGTGTGTTTTAAGTAGTTTAAACTTTAGTTACCAATGTTAAATATGAACTTGTGTTAAAATCATAAACTTGAAAAACGCATAAAGAAGAAACATACCAGAAGAAATGTGATGACACTAGAAATGAACAGAGAAGGAACATAATATACAATAACAGCTACGTACATGATGCTTGGCAAGTTCAATTTCGATGACCTTGGGGTCTCCTCCAACAGGTTTCTGCTCACTTAGCAAGCCCTCGGTGTGTGTCAGCCACGCCAAGAGCTCATCCAGAGCGTGTTGGAACTGGCCCAGTGCTAAGAGAGCACCCTCCAGCTTATGCTACAGGAAGAGTGGAGAGGAAGAAAATCCACTTACATATTCAATATTATGAATGACAAACATTTATAAATCAACGGCAAAAAATAAATTGTTTCATGCTGCATAAGTCAGTAAGCACATCCAAAGAAGCCCAATCATCATATTCTTCTAGATTTTAAGTTTGAAACTCTTTCTGGTTATAAAATAGCATGTGAGAAGCAGGATAAATTCCAATGAAATAAGAGAATTTAGGGGCTTCAAAAGTTTATGTACATAATCACCTAATTTTACTTTCTTTAATAATTATTTTACATTAATATATGAAACTGCAATTTTACAATTTCTGAACAAAAATCCTGGCATTTACCTGTCTGTTGATAATTCTCTCATCCAGACTGTCCCATATCAATTTCAGTTCCATTAATGGGTCTTGAACAGTGTGTTTGTCGCTTTCTTCTGTTACTTTCTTCAGCAAAAGCTCTGCTTGATGGTTCAGTCTTTCCATTTCTATCTGTTGTTGATAGGCCTCTGTCTTAAATTGCTATTTTTTTTAAAAAAAGATATACAAGGCAAATTTGTTATAAATCAGTAACTTTAAACAAAAAAAACATTCTATGGATTAGATCTTTATTCAAATTCACACTTCTTACGGGGGAGGGGGGTGAAGAGGAATAAAAATCTAACAGTGTCAACGATGAAAGAATTATAGATCAAAAAAGATAAGGAAAATCTTTTCTCTTTATTCAATGTTTTCTGAAAGATGTTTCTATTTATAATTTTGATACTTCACTTTTGGTCTCCACAATAAAAAAATTAACAAATTTCAAGGGTGAACTTATTCCAATGTCTTAATTATATATATTCAATAAATGAGTTTTGACGTTATAGGAAAGAAGAAAATAAAATATATATTGACATATATGAAACCCAGAAAAAATATCGCTAAGAAACTCAATTTACTATTTCCTGCATCTACTGAACATTTTATGTTTTTTGTAGCTGTACTGTGTTCATTAATACTTAGTTATTCCTATGCCTCATCCACTGCTGACTCAGAATAACATATTCTCTCTCCCAGTGCTTAATGAAATATATTTAATAATCCTGGCATTGCCAACACACACAGGTTAGTGGATGATTGCTTGTAATAGGAAACTGCCCTTTCATGAAATATTTATTTTAATCTGCAACAGCAAATAATTAAATAGTAAATAAATAACGGCTAAGCAGTCCCTTAATTTTTCAAACGTATGAAAACAATAATTAAAAAATAAATAACTAAGGTATAGTGAACACTTGCTATATTCAAACTACTCTCAACACACTTAAAGAAAAGAATTTTATCCAGTGTAACTAAGGACACAGAAGTGAGACCAGTTAGGTAACTTTCCCGAGGTCATCTGGCTAGGAAGTGGGTGAACCGGGACGTAATCGCAGACAACCTGTTTCAGAGAGAGCACTCCTGACCAGCCTGCCATATAAAAACCACAGAGATAGATGCAAACATCCTAAATAAATTCTCCACATCTGCGATTGTACATAAAGTATGTCATGTGTTTACTACATGATCAGATAAAATTTTAAACAAATCACAATCTAATGTTGGTAACAGTAAAATTCTCAAAAAGAAACATTTTTTTTCTAAATGAAATATTCTCTATCATACTTAGAGATGAAAATGCCATAGTTTCAAAGCCAGGTAATAATTTTATATAAAAATCTAGTCAAGTTCATTGAAAATAGTGTGTTGTCTCTGTGGATGGAGACTTAAAATTAGGAAGGAAACAGCTGACCCCACTTTGATAAATGATCATCAGCACAGAGGAATACTTTGAAGAGGACACAGTCCAGCATCTTCACAGCTGGAGATCAAGAACCATCAAAGAAAAAATTACAGAGGAAAGCAGATGGAAAACAACAAACATTTATAAGACAAACATTTTGGGAAACACCATTATACCGTGGATGCTTCTTTAGCCTGTTAGACTAAATGAATTACTCTGCACACAATGAAGAAAACAAAAACACTGCTGTATGTGTATTGATGACAATACTACACTACTGAATAATAAAGCTATAAAAATCCTTACAGTATGATCTACACGTGTATAACACATACACACATACACACACCCCATACCTCATCCTGCCCCAACATAAGGATATAAAGAGTGGTTGCCTATGGGTATGTAACATTTTGGGTGGCTTTAAAAAAGCCACCTTTTCACTTATTTGTATTTTCTGATTTTTCTATAATGAACAGATATTGATTTAATAAGAAAACTACTGGTATTTTATGTCCTTTATTTAATGAGCACTTATATACTGCTTATTACATGTAGGCACTATATTGAACCAGTTTCATAATCAAAATGTATACTTCAATTATAATTATGTAAAATAAATAGATTTGTGTAAAGAATCTCATGAATCAAGAATTTAAAAATGCAAAGGTCTCTGATAAATTAGTTAGCCCCCACCCATACCTTTAGCTCTTCAATCTGCTGCTTGACAGTTTCAAGATCTGTTCCGATTGGAGACATTGAAGCTAATTTACCACCTGCAATATCTACCCAGTCGAATATTGCCTGAAAAACACATTAGTCTATGTTATTATAATGGTACATCTGAAATTGCTACATCTCAAGTGTTATAGAAAAGTACAATCATAAATCTATAAAGATATTATGTAATGAGCCTATTTTACAAATAATTAAGATGGTTCACTTCAATAAGTAAAAGCAGTAATATACTGAAAAATTACCCCAAATATGAAATGGACGGAACCTCCAAGTCTGCATCCAAGTTTGCAAAAGAAGTTCTATCTTGAATAGAATCTGAGAATACTAAAAACTTTAAAAAAAAGTCCATTTGAAAAAAAGTTTTATAAATTCAATCACATGAAATAAAATCTCCATGTTCTCTTACGCCCTCCTAAAAGGCAGACTGTGTAAATATAATGAAAAAAATATTTGAACCTATCTGTTTATTCAATTAATCAAGAAGTTGATTGTTTGACACTTGAGGAAAATATCTGGCTCAACTAAACTTTTACGTATTATTTAGATTAACACTAAAATCTTGCACATATGATGATTAATATTAAGGCCATTATTGCAATACAGACTTCAAAATCTCACTTGTTTCTTGTTCTTTTTAGGTAATATAAACATTCTAAAAAGGCTCAACTCTCATTTTTTTCAGGTACTAAACACACAAAATTATTTTTGCACTTTAATGAAGTTGCCAGACCATACAGTAGGGGGCAAAAACCCTTGGAAAGTATCTGATATTTTAAAGTTAGCATGAGCAAACCCTAAGAACTTAAGTAGCAACCTGGAAAATAAAATTTATTTTACTTTACAATCAAACCTTGAAACCTCTGGAGCTTTTGACATCTAGCCACAGCTATTTAATACATCAAGTTGCGCTTCACTCCCAAAGGTGATGCTGCTAATCTAGCAGTGGTAAGGAGACTGTTTAAGTCACAGTGTCTAACCTGTGACCTCCTATGGTTAGTGTGGCTCCTGAGGTCCAATAGCTGCAGGTGGTGGCAGTACCATCTCTAGCCATGGAAGAGGGCACCACTCAATGACTCACCACAGGTACATGGAAATCATGATCTGGCCTCACAGACTGAGGGCTGGAGCCTAATTAAATATTGGCCACTGCTACCTAACCAATAAATTACCACTTTGGTTAAAAAAAAAAAAAAAAAAGGAGAGGGGTGAAGGGGGAGAGTTACAATAAGGTGTTATTTGTAGTGAATTTTTTCATATATTTCCAAAGTTCAAAACACTTTTCAGCTGGCATAATGCTTGGCTTGTGATATTTATTTTTATAAATATAGAAATGGAGTGGTATAATAAAAAGGAAAAGATGTTCTCATCTGAGCTTTAAACATAATATTCACTTGGTGTTATGGAAATACTCAGAAAGGCTTTTTCCATATGGTAGGAGGGATGAAAGATTAAACTCTTGCCAGCCTGTTAGGAAATGGAATCAAGTTAAGGAAGGTAGGGAGAGAAATATTCCTGAGTTGGCCTCAACTGACAAGAAAATTTTTAATATTTAAAAAAAAGAAACTTAAAAAATGGTTAACGAACTGAATGAGAACCTTCAGGGATGTGAAAAACAACTATTAAAAGCAATTATATACATGGAAAAGAAGAAAATACTTTTTACACATCAGATTATGACCTAATAAAATAAAAATCTATTTTAGTTCATGGGGAACACTGGCTTCAAATCAAATTTCTTTACCTCTGACTTTAGTTAAACTCAGTGATATTTTTAGATAATGTTTACTCCTTTCATCCTATTCCACTCAGCTTGAGAACAGAACCCAGATTCAGTTCCATTTCACTGTCTGGTGTTGAGCCATTTATGAAAAATACTGTGTGGGAATATTTATTTTCACTTAAAAAAAATTAAAATATTTCTTTTCAAATTAAATTTCACTGAATGTGTGTATAAAAATGTATTTATATGTGTACATATATCTACACACATCTCATGTGCCAGATATATGTTCTAAAAGGCAAAACATGAATCGAGGGAGGTGAGGTAATTGCATACACACTTGTAGCCCTCGGGTGACACCACTGCATAAATCTGTAGACATCAAAGAGCATGATTCTTCCTTCCAGCAGACATGCCGTAATCCCCTTACCTGCAGTCCATCCTGGTACTGAACCGCAGCCTGCATCGCCTCCTCCAGTCTGTCCACCCGGTCTTTCCAAGCTTTATTGAGAGAATCCCATGCTGAATTTAACTATAATATAAATATTAGAACTCTTTTAGTGTCATATACTAAATTTTAAACTATTTCTATCAACTATGCTTTAGTTAAAGAAATCTTAAAAAAAAAAACAACACGTTCTGAAGAGAATAGAAAAGATGCTAGTTGTACCTCATCTATACTCTTCTTGACAATGGGTTTATCCGGTTCCCCACACGCGGCGATGAGTTCGGAACCCAGGTTAATAACGATATCCAGCTCTTCCTGTAGTCCATCTATGTCCTCTCGTATGGCCTAGAATAAGAAATGGCAGCCTTAGAATTTTAAGCAAAATCACACCAATACTAAAAAGAGACACACAGACATTAATGGTAGCTATTTCTAGTTATGATCAATTATTATTTTCTTCTGTTTTCTAAGTTTCTGCAATAAATTTTTTCAACAAGGAAAGAGAACAGAAGAAATATTTTAAAGAAGAAACAGTGTCCTTTGAGTAACAAACATCAAATGTTTATTATAAAGATACTATTTAAGAAATAATTCTATGTAACAAATATCATGTTATTTTAAAAATAACAATACTGAAATGAATAGAAAGGCATTTTGTTTTTCAAACCAACTAGTTTGGCAATACACATTTAAAACAGACATAGGTAAAATATGAGTTCAAAGACTTCACACAAATTAATGTATTCATTTAGTAGATTCAGGATAATCCAGCTCTGCATTTACATTTTTACCCTAGGACATGTAAACTACCAAAAAACTACGACAGAAACGCAGTATTCTACCTTTGCTTTCACCTTATTGGTTAAATACATTTATGCATTCAAGAAGCATTTACGAAGCATGAACCAAGCCCTAAACTAGGCATTGCGGATACAAAGAAAAACAGACACGACTATTCTGCTCAAGGGGCTCTGAGACATTAGCAAAGACAGAGGGGTATCAATGGTAAGTCATACTGTGTGTAGAGTCCTTTACATGAGGAAAGTATTATGAGAACACAGACAGACGAACTCTGTTAAGAATATAGGAAAAGATTTTACATGGAGGGTAACAATCCAACCGAACCTTGAAGTTTGAGTGGGATTTGCCAGCAGAGTGGCAGGAAGGACATTCTAGGGTGACGGAATAAAATCTGCAGATACAGATGCTAGAGACAAGAGCACAGCAGTTTGGGGGAAAGTCACTTTGTATCACCAGCAGAGGAGGAGCTTGGTAAAGGAGTGGCAGAAAAAAATAGCTGGCAACAGAGACATGGGCGAGGCTAGGCTGGAAAGGGCCAGCCCTGGTCTGGGGAGTGTGGACTTGACGCAGTCGGCAGCGGGTGCCTTTGGGGGGTTTAAGCAGCATCACAACAAGAACAGATCTAGAGAGACGACCAGCAGCACAAGGTTAGAGGCGTGGCAAGGAAAGAGACTCTGGAGCAAGGACCTCACTTTGGATTACTTTAGAAACCAAAAAGAAAAAAAAGAGATAACAAGGTCCCGAAATAGGGCAGAGGCAGTGGGGATGAAGAGAATCTTTTAAAATATACACTCTCTGAGTGCATTTTGTGGGCGTACTCCATCTCCTATTATATATCACTATGCATTCCACTTTCGGAACCAAATATAAGTTTTCATAGACTAATTCCGAATATTTACCAAAGGAACCAGTTTTCATCATACTACAACTTATTTTTTAACTTTCTTTGAGATATTCTGCTTACCTCTGCTGCTTCTTGCTGTTGTTTTACTACTGAGGGATCAATTCCAGGATCCTCCAGATCCCGGATGAAATCTTGAGTATCTTTAGTGGTGACCACCAATGACATGTGATCACACCAGAACTTTTCTGCTAATTCCATTACATCCAGTAGTTTGGCCTCCCTTTCTTCCACCAGCGTGTGTATGTTATCCCAAATGAAAACCATTTGGTCAAGCTTATCCTGAACAGCTATGAAGCAAAACAATATCAAAAAGGCAGTATGTTAGCCCCATTTAAGCAATAAACCAGAACACTTTAGTTCACACAGAAACAGTGATTCAATTAGCTAAGTATCTAAAACTGGACCAAATTTTGGTTGACCCCAGTCCAGTGGATATCACTGGGCCCAAGGACCTATTCCAGACAAAAGCAAGATCTGAGGGTGTCCTGCTCCTCTTGAACCAAGGCTCTTCCAGACAAAAGTGGAAGCCCAAAGGCAAGCGAGCTCAGAGTAGACCTAAGTTCACCAGTTTCAAGTTCACCAAGGCTGGCCTCAATTCCAAAGAAAGTGAAATAACCATCTAAGTATGTTCTCTGTACTCTCCAAATCAAGAATAAAGATGTCTCTTCAGTTCCAGGAATATAACAATGTAGGATATGTATTTTGGGCTTGTTTCTAGAGTACCCTTATCATAAATTTCCACTAACCTATGTGCACACTCTTCCTTTTGACCTCCAGCTCATACCTTTAAGATGGCTGGCTGTGGTCACCGCTTCCATTTCTGTGGCTATGGGATAGAGTACCCATTATGTAAGGTAGTGTAGTCAGTAATGAGGAAAAAAACATCCCTAGGTTTGGTTTTATTAGCATCATGCTTTAAGCAACTGGTTTAAAAGGCCTGGAGAACGTGTGGTTTTTGTAAAATGGCACACTTTGTATTTAACCGATTGATTTCACAAACACAGGAAGACATTAACAAGGGATTTATGTACACAGCCCTTCAACCCCAAACATGTCATATTTGTAATACCTTTTCTAAAATCCGGGATATTGATATGCAATTGGACTTGTCAGTAAACAGCATGAACATTTAGAATTGTTTTAAAAGTCAAGTTCAATTCTTTCCTTATCCTGAAATTAATACCTTTGGCAGATATGTCTTTATCAGTGCCCCCGGAGCGAGCAATCATTTCCTCTCCCCTCTGTTTAAGAGTTTCATACAACGGTTGTAGCTTCTCCATGTCTACTGACACATTCTTGTTTTCACTGATCTGCTCCTTAATCTTTTCCACCTCAGCAGAGATAGAAGGCGGCTGCCTCAAACGCTCCACGATGCGTTCCAGGCTCTCAAGGATCTGGTCTATCTTGTCATGGAACTAACAGTAAAACAAGGGGATCACTTATGAGGAAAAGATCTGTGACACCAAATGTGAAATTCAAATGGAAAAACATCTACTTAATGTCATAGTCAAGAACTAACTCTTAGCCCTTTTGTTAACATATCCATTCAAAGAGTGATAGCCAGGTGGTCTATGAAGACATTCCTAAACCATGACTTATATGCCCCTCTCTGCCTCATACTACTGGTGTAGGCTAGACTCTTTTTTGCAAATAATTGAGTGTATTCATTAAGATATGGTATATGTTACTCTATAATTGGACCACCTGACAGCAGCATCATACTTATTGTTTAATTTTGTTATTATAATTCAAATTAATTTTAAAAATTAAGTTCAATATAATCTGGGTGTCTATTCAAAATGATTGTTTTACTCACTTTTATTGATTATTTTGGCATCCTAAAAAAGTTATACTACTAAATGTGAAATTCATGGGCAGTTTCGATTAGATTAAAGGGATTTCTTAAGTTATGAGTTTCCTGAACTGAAAAATATTAAAAAAATTAAACAAAACAAAAACTTCCTCCATGTTGTAACAGAAGTTTGTATTTAATTCACGGCCAAACACATAACCAGATTCATGAAAGGATTTTACACTTTTGTTTGCGAAGGTACCACAGACAACGCAGCAAAGTTATGAAAACTTGTTCATTCATAGATTATACATTCTCCTCAACATTAAAGGAATCACTGGGGATTACAGAAAATGAACCACTCCAATGTCGGTGTATCTAATGACAAAAGCCAAACCTTGAAAATGGAAAATCTGTAGGTAATTTCAAATTCAACTTCTTGAAAAAAGATATTTTCTAAAAGTGAAAGAAATCAATTTCCAACTTTGTATTTTTTCCTTCTTATTCAGTCCATCTTTCACAGTGTTTCTTTTTATTGCCTTCTTGGGAGTGTTCTATTAGTAATAACACTTTCTTTTATCTCTCTCCATGGCAAATACTGCATTCTACTCTGGATGGACACATTTAAATATTTGGACAATGATGACAACTGCATGTTCTTAAGTCATTGAAAATTATTTTTTATTGTATCTACAAGCAGGCAGAAATATAAGGACTGGACACAAGCAAATATCACCTCTGAGAGACAAAGACATCAATACTCAGAGTATTAATATAGTGAAACAATTTTAGCTGAAATTTAATCAGGAGATCCAGGAAAACATCTCTCCATGCTCTGCAGTTCAGCAGAACCCAATCACATTTCTGGTGTAAACGATTACCTGAGTAGATTGAGAAATGGCTTCATCCAGCGCCACTGCTCGCTTTTTGACATCTTCTTTGATTTGACTGTAAAGGGTGTCAGCTGCCACATACTTCTCTTGGATAGAAAAGCCTTCCCCTGGGCTCAATTCCAGTAACTGCGGCCCAGTTTTGTTCATCTTATCTATATGAGGCTTGTGTTCGGCGATCAACTCTCGCAGTTGCTATAACAAACCAAACAGCTTCTCAGGATCTCAGGGTCACACCTCCGTATTACAGCTGTCTACACCCCTAAAGCATCCAGCTGGCAAGAAACTCCAAACAAACACCCTCCCCATCACCAGGCATTTAACACATGATGGCTCATACAATGCATTGCCAGGAAGAGATGCCCCTGACACAAAGATTAAACAACAGTCTGGTCATGTCAAAGTTCCTTTAAGGGTACACACAAAAATGCTGATTGAGTGAAATAATGAATCCCAGTTCATCACGCATTTCATACCCAGAGCAGTATATTTTAACAAGAGTATTAGCCAAGGGTCATGTTACATAAAAGGATTCTGAACTCACTACGTCCCCAACCTACAGAGACCAAGCCATAATTCTTGGTGTCTCTTTCTGCACACTCATGATATATACAAAAATTATTTAAAAAGAAAGAAGGAACAAGGAAGGAAGGAAGGAAGGAAGGAAGGAAGAAAAAGGAAGGAAGCTCAGTAGAAGGACGACACAATGCTGAGAGAAAAAAACTATAGCTAAAGCTAAGTTAACGGGATGTAAGCCCGCAAGACGTTGTAATTATATTATATGTAAACCAATCAAAATGTGTACGTATATATTAAGTTATATATGTATGTATGAATCTATTCTATGTACATATATATGACATGAATCTATTTATATTTATTTTAAAATGTTAAAGGCTACAAGGGTCATCAATCTATCAAATGCACAGCTATATACTGAGCACTATTTGTAAGGTGTATTTAAGGAAAAATATGTGACATACGAATATTTTACATAATATCATCTAATCAAGAGTTACAATGATATTTATACTAACGAATGAGTGTGGAATCCAAGTGGAGCTCCATCCCTTCCAGGGAGAAGAAAAATCTGGACTATCTACCCGCCATGAAATCCAGGGCCTCCACTGAGAGTTTTTCACGGGCCAAATCCAAAAACCAGTCCTGGGGGGAGATCTGTCTTTGCCTGCAGGTTTGAGGCCGGCCTCCATGCAGCACTGAGGAGCCTTCCATTTGCACCACATTATTCACTAGGGTCCCTAATCAGCAGTTCCTTGTCCTCATCATTCCGAGGTACATCTCCAAACTGTTTGCTATTCAGCCCCTAATAAAAGCTTCTCTTATATTAGGAAATTATATTCAGGAAAGAAGGTTTGGAGAAAGGCTACCAATCTTTTCCAGAAAATATTTTAATTTCTATCATTCATCAAGAAGAATCACCAGGAAGGCTGCATACCTGGATTTTTATTGAAAGTGCCCACTAAAATAAGTCATATAAATTATTTTGAAAACTGTTGAGGAAATTGGTTCATTACATCATTAACAATCCCCAATATAATACACTAATTTTGAAGTTTTTCTGAAGGTGGTCTCAAAACTCTTTTGGAAAAGAGCTAAAAAAACACAAATTTGGGGCCGGCCCGGTGGCATAGTGATTAATTCGTGCTCCGCTTCGGTGGCCCACGGTCCTAAGGTTTGGATCTCAGGCACAGATCAACACGTGGCTTATCAAGCCATGCTATGGCAGGTGTCCCACGTATAAACTAGAGGAAGTGGGCACGGATGTTAGCCCAGGGCCATTCTCCCTCACCAAAAAACAAAAGCAAAAACAAAAAACCCCCACAAATTCAACTCAGAAAAAAAAGGAGAGTCTAATCTAACATGCTGCACATAAGAACAAGGGAGGGTCACTCTGCAATCTAGCTCCCGGGTGGTCCAGACTGAGATCTTCTTATTTTTGTTTCATATTATTAGATCATATCTTCAGACTGCTTTACAGAATGGAGGTGGTGATGGTAATATCAGCTAATACACAATCTCATGAAAAAGAAACATGTTAGACATGGCCTGGTTTCAATATTCTATAAGGCATGTTTATAAGACAACCTCACATTTTGAGTTATCAAGAGACTCTCATGTAAAATGACAGATCTCTGCTGAGATTTCTTGAGTTGCCAGAGTCAGAGTAGATTTCATCTGTGCAGCACCACCACGAGACACCTCGCCTTGGGAAGTGGTGAGATAAGCCTCTTTAGACCTTTCCAGGACAGACAAAAGAACACCTACTCGACGCCTACTTGGGCGTGTGGGCATGGAGAAAGGGCCCCATAAGAGATGTCTCTTGCCTCAAATGTAACAAAATGATTCTTGGCAACATTACTGTCATGAGTCTAGTCATGCTGGAGATACTTCGTGTGACTTCAAGTTATCTACCATTTGGTAACATGGCTCTTGGAGCCATTTTTCATTCCTGGCTAGAATGAACTAGAAGAGGTTCCCCAAAACAGCTGAAGAGGACATTGTACAGCTGCAGAAGAATGCCATTCTAGAAGATTGCAAATATTCTGAAGAATTTAGTTCGAACAATTTGAAGACTTGGCTATAAGTTTTTGTAGTTCCCTTTATATATAAAAGCATAAATTTGTTTTGAGAGCTGAAAGATTATGCAAAAAAAGAAAATTAACTTTATTTTATTATCTATCTAAAATTATTTATTAATTATATATTATTAAATTAATTTATATATTTTATTAATTTATTAAAATAAAATTAATTTTGAAATTTTCAGTTCAATAATGATCATCTCCATACTATTTGATGTTATGCCAGAAACATAGCTACTCAAATCTCACCTCAGAGAAGAAAAAAATCCATGAAACATTTTATATATTATATTCAGTGGGTAAGCACCAGGACTTCTGCCATAAATAAACATTTATACCAAAATTAAATTCAATTCTACCTAGTTTGTAAATCTTTCTCTTGCTGAATGACTTACATAGAACTCCATAAAATTTCCATTTTGCATTAAAGTGTTCTCTAAAACTCCTTTCTAAATAAGCACTTCAGTTAGAGATATTCTTCAATGTCAATACATCAAAAAGTAAACAAACAAGATTAATAAGTATGTCACATACTTCAAACAATGATGCAATTTACCCTGAGTTAAACCACACACACACACACGTGCGCGTGTGTGCGTGCGCTTAGTCTCAGAGTACATCTTGTACAGATCTGGGAGAGTAATTAGGTTCACAAGTTCATAAATAGCAAGAACTCCAGATTTTTTTCTGACAGTCTTGAACCCTCTCTCACTCAAATCCTTGCAAAATTTTAAGCTACGTTAACATTTAAGTGACTGCTGAAAGGAGGGCTTCATAATGCCATTTTAGATATGTTTAAAATATGATATATTTGTAGATGTAAAAATACTCTCTAGTTCACTCCTATACGCTTATAGGAACAGGGAACTTCAAGAGTTCCATGGACATAAAGTGAAAAAAAAAAGGGAAACCATTTGTCCTTATATTTCAGCATTTTTGCTTTTCATAGAGTTAGCTTTCATCATATTGCTGTTTTGATGTATTTGTTATATTGCACATTTTATCCAAGCTCAATGGCCTTGTCTGTACAATGTTGTTTCCATATATTTCTACTCTTCGCTTATACTCTAGATGGCTCTAACCACTACATATAAAGTATAAAACATTCAGTACGTGTAAACTGAAAGCAATTCAACATGCATAAATTGAAAGTACTTTGAAAGCTTACTTCTCTAACGTTTTAAAATGGGAATTTTGTTTTTGTACCCCAACGGTTTATACTGCATACTATTCTATAAAAGCTGTGATGTAATTGATGACACACACAACATGGTCCGCCCGCACCAGTCTTCTCGCTGGGCACACTTCTCACTGTAACCCCGGGTAACAGGTAAGCAACTATGAGGGAAGCAAATTGTACAGACCAGAACACAATGTCCTAATCATGTAAGGTGTCTAACTGCATTAAAAAAAAATCAGAAAAATCATGATTCTCTTTTAATGGGAAATACAACATTCTCTTTGACACTGAGCTTACCCGATGTTCTTCCTGCTGCTGTCTTAGAGTTTCATATTCCAGGGCTGGGGCAGGAAGCTCAGAGATGATTCTTTGCGTTTCTGTCAGCCACGGCCACAGTTCTTCATATGTTTCCCAGAACTGGTTAACCAGGGACTGTGCCCGTTCTAGCTGTAGATACCTCTCTGAGTTTATCTGGCAGATGGTGTCATAGTTCTTCAACACCTTGTCCAGTTTTTTCTGGAAATTAAGATGATGAAATGGGTTTAACTGGTCAGGCAGGCCAAACAGCACATGTCCTCCAGAATGTTTTATCCAGCCCAATACACCTGGTGCAGAGCAGACACTCAAACATATGTTAAATGCGTAAATCAATAAAGGTTATTTAGATTTTAACTGTTTCTATGTACAAAAAAGTTCTTTTTAAATTAAAGAAAGGGCCTCCAGCTTCATTCATGTTGTCGCATACGGCAGGATTGCCTTCCTTTTTAAGGCTGAACAATATCCCACGGTATGCTAATGTTAAGTGTTCTCACCGCAATAAAAAAAAAAAAATTATCTATATGTAAAAAATAGCAAAAATGTGGAAACATCTGAAAAGTACAACAATTGGAGATCAGGCTAATAAATTATGATATATTCATATGATGGAATTCTACGCAGTCATCAAAAATCATGGAATGACACAGAGATATATGATATATTCATATGATGACATATGATATATTCATATGATGGAATTCTACGCAGTCATCAAAAATCATGGAATGACACAGAGAACTTCTCAAAAAAAAAAATATTAGGTGACAAAAACTGAAACATAAATAAATAAGCAAGGTCTCAAGTTTTTATGAGTAAGACACTGAGCTCTCCAAAAATAAGAAGCAAAATTCTCCAGCCATTCTCATAAGGTTTTCTTTGAAAACAAATCTCACATATGGAGTCTAGCAACACTTACATTACTTTCACGAAAAAACAAAGACTACCTTTCACTAATGAAATCGTTAAGAGGAAGTGCTAGTCAACAAAACTAATTATATATATCTATTAGAATCAAAGTAGAATATTATGCTGTCCACTGATTTTATGGGTGGTCACAGTCATCTAGATTATGGTATAAATTCACATCATAAACTAATAGCAGAAGATAAAGCACAATAGTAATCTAATAAACCACAGAGTGACACAGATTATTTCATGGTGATCTGTTATTTTTCATGTCAGAATCTTTGCAAAAATAATAAAGAAAAAACTGAATTATGAACAAGTAAATTGCCATTGTAGAGTGTAAATAAAAGAGGGAAAGTATCAATATATAGTGCACACTCAATTTCTTTGTCTATGGCATACCTGAAAAGCAGTGCATACCCTTTAAAACGTGATCTTAGGCATAGACATTTGTATAATGTCTTTTGCCATGGGGATATTTTCCTACCAGAAGCATTAATATACATCAATTTCTTTAGGCTGCTCAGATGTCTGAATATGAATTGAACGAAACATTTTTACTGTGGCTGGTTTTCTATCAATTTAAAGGATCATTAAAACTACATAAACTGGAGGCTTCCTTAATTACTCAGCTCATTTTTTTCCTATACAGCTTACTTCATACAGAATGGATTTCAGCATTAGCGAGAACCACATATTTTGGTTTCTGTGTCAGTTCAAGAGGCCAAAATGTTCCTGAAGCATATAAACAACAGTTGACACACACAATAACAATTTATACTGATATTAATGGCGAGAATACAGTTACCATTAATTGAATGCTTAACACGTGCCAGTTAGTCAAGGGCTCAAGCCTTAATGGCTTTTCTGTCTATTAAGAAAATTGTCCCCAGGATGATTCCCTTAAGGAATATGCCTTTCACTGTCATTCTGTAAGCTTGAAAAATGCCTTATTTAAGACCAACAATTTAGCTGTTTAAATGGCAGCTGTGGATAAAGGAAAAGTGCTTTTCTAGGGCTGAAAGCTAAACACGGCATTCGTTCAAGAGTCGCACTACCAGTCACACAGACAAGATGATACCTTCATTGATTGCTTTTCCTCTTCACTGCATGTGGTCATGATTTTATGTCCAGATTTAACGAGTTCATCAATAATATCCTTGTGTCTCAAAATCTCCATGGTGAATGTCTGTGATTTACCAAAATAAAGATTAAAAAAAAAGAGAGTGTATGACTAAAACGAAAACAATTAGGCAAAGTAGTTAAAAATACCAAATTACACGAGAAGGGTCTTGCAAAGTAAATCACGCAAGCACATTTTCTAGACTTGGACTGCACTAGCAAATCATTTAGATGCAATTGGAAATGTACTTCTTCACCTTTTGAACCTGCAGCTGAGCAGAGGTCTGGTCTTGCTCAAGCCTGATGTCACCCAGAGACATCAATTTCTTTTCTGTTTCGGTAATCCAGGATAACTCAGCATCGGCCGCTTGGTCAAACTAAACAAAAGATAAATAATTAGGTCAGCAAGTTCCTGTAACTGGTGCCAGAAAAATACCTATCTAGGATTCTTTTAAATATCCTTATTACACAAGTGGAAAATCTGAGCTTATCTCTTCATAGCATCCTGAAATCATTCATGATAATGATTGAAGTTATAAAGAAAGGAGGACTTTCCACAGAGTAATTAAATACAAGCTCTTAAAACATGTTAAATCCATAAGACTGCATTAATGATTTGAGGACAGCTAACACTGTTGCCTTCTTTTTGGTAGTCATAAGAATTTTCTCCTTAGAAGTCCTAACCAAATCGAACAGCTATGAAAGTCAGTAGCTGGATACCATGTTTCATTAATTTCCTCCATCACTTTAACCCGTATGATATGCAGGTAGCATTCTGCTATCAAAGCACACAATTCCTAGCAAAAAGAATGAAATATTCCCTTTATTATACTACGTGTGTATAAGCGTATGTATAAAATATGTCTCTAGGTATGCAGAGAATACCCCCACCAAATGACTCACATATAATTTTTTTACATCTCATTTAATAATAGCAGGAAACATTTTCAAGAGCATTCTTAAATATTTTGAGAGATTTTATTTTCCTGATCATAACAGTAATTCATGGTGGAAATTCATAAAGTACAGAAAAATATACAGAAGAAAATTAAAACCTGGAGTCAATACTGTTGGTATTTTAGTGCATTTTCTTCCAGAAGCTGAGAAAGATTTATAAAGATCTGGGATAATACTGTATAAACAGTTTCATATCCTGCTTTTTCATTTATTATGAATGTTTCCCATGTCATATTCTTTTAAATGTGATTTTTAAATAACATCATTGTATTCTAGCATACCTGGATATTTTCATTTCAGCTCTCTGCATTTTTTTGCCATTATATAAGCAATCCTGTAATGAATATTCTTGTATACAAATCTCCGTTGGCATCTCTAATGAGTTCCTTAGGGTAGATTCCTAGAAGTTGACTACCAAGTCAAAGAGCATGAACATTTTCAATATTTTGCATCACATAAACACCAATGCCTTCCAGGGCCAAGCAGTTATCAGAAATGAATCAAGTGGGCAAGTGACACCACAAGCACCAGTGATAAATGGTAACCAACAATGACCTCAGCTGGAAGATTTAATGGGGAATTGCAATTGCGAGTATTCAAGTCCTGTACTGCCAGAACTTCTGATTCTTCAAGAGAATCTGGAAATCTAGATGAGGGTGGGGGAATAACTAGGTGAGGGGAGGGAAAGGTAGAGATAAGAAACTGGACTGTAAAATAATTCATACGTTCTGCAACACTATGCAGACTCATGGGAAGATGGAACAGACATACTTCTCCCTGTTCCTCATAAGTACATTTAAAAAACCCTGAGCATTGTGTATAAAACATACATTAGAAGACTCTGAAAGGAGAGAGGAGAGAGCAGAACTGTTGTGGACCCTGGATTCCCAGGAACAACACAGTGGTGAGTTCTCTGGGTTTTCTTCTTGCCTCACATACCCTAGACTGGATACTGGAGAACTGGTTACTCAGAAACACCAAGAGGAAGAGACAAAGCCCTAAGCAAAGCCAGCTCTCTCTAGCCAAAGGACCAGGAAAGGGGCACCCTGGCAAGACGGAAAACTTTTAGACAATACCCGCCCTGCTCTAACCAAACACCACAGAAAAAAGCTGTGGTCCCACCCATGCCAAGCAAGGCCAAATGTGGAGCCTAGATTTCTACCCTCGTGAGCCTATAACAAGGTGCCTACACCCCTGCCAGGCTGACGTCAGAGAGGTCAAGTAGGGAGCCGGAATTTTCATTCCCACTGGCCAACACTAAGGCCCCTGCTCACAGTGTCAATAGAGACCATGCTGGGAGCCTGGACTTGCACTGCCACCCAGCAGCAATGAGTTGCCCCTCCTCTCCTGAGGGGTGGTGTCAGAGAAGGCTTAGTGGAGAGTCAGAATTTTCACCATCGCTCAGTGGTAATGTAGCCACCTTCACCGTGGTGTCAGTAGAGACCACCTGGAGAGCTGGAACTCCCACTCCCAACCCAGCAGAAATGAGCAGCACCCCGCTTAGGTGTCATGAGAAGTTTCGTGGGGAACTGGGACCTCTACTTCCACCTGGTAGCACCCTCGCTTCTTCTGCCAGAGTGGTGTCAGAGAAATCCAGTTAAAACAGAAAGTTTAAGATCCAAGACCCATAACATAACACCAACAACCAAGAAGATCTCAAACTGAACTAAAAAGAGATCATCAATAGACGTCGATACCTAGATAACAGAGATGTTAGAATTACTCGACAAAGATTTTAAATCAGCCATGATAAAAATGCCTCAATGAGCAATTTCAAACACAGTTGAAGCAAATGAAAAATCAGAAGGCCTCAGCAACAAAATAGTAAGTTTCAGCAAAAAAACAGAATATATAAAGAAGAACCAAATGGAAATTTTAGAACTTAAAAATATAATAACAAATAAAAAGCTCAGTGGGTGAGATCAACAAAGGGGACAGAGGAAATAATCAGTGAAGTAGAAGATAGAACAACACAAATTGGCCAATCTGAATAACAGAAAATAGACTGGAAAAAAAAAAAAATCAACAGAGCCTCAAGGGCCTGTGGAACTACAATAAAAGATTCAACATTCACGTCAGTGGAGTCCCAGAAGGAGAGGAGAAGGCGGTTCTGGCTGAAAAGTACTCAACCATTCTTGAAATGATAAAATTACAGAAATGGAGACCAGATTTGTGGTTGCCACAAGTTAAGGAGGGAGGAGAGGTAGGAGGGAATAGACGTGGTATGGTCCTATAAGATTAGTACCATATAGCCTAGGTGTGTAGTAGGCTATACCGACTAGGTTTGTGTAAGTACACGCTATTACGTTCGCACAGCGACAAAGTCGCCTAACAACGCATTTCTCAGAATGCAGCCCCATTGTTAAGAAACGCATGACTATAATTTAGCAAGATGTTACCATTGGGGAACCTGAGTAAACGGCACAGTGGGATCTCTCTGTATTATTTCTTCCAATTATATGTGAATCTACAATTATCTTAAAACAAGTTAATTAACCAACAACAACTCTGTGTGGGTAACCTCTCATCCATAAGATCCTATTCGCATTTTCTCTTTTAGATATATACTGCCAAGGTGTCCTGCAGATAGGATGTACTAATTATATTCCTGTAAGCAGAGTTTTGCTGTACCCTCATCACCACGGGATATAATTTATTTTTTTACTAACATTTGTCAAGCTTATCAGTGGACTTTCCTTAATTAAAGGAAATAACCTGCCAGCAGGAATCTGGCACAAACATTAACAGCTCTGATTTAAGAGTATTGTTATGGTTTCAATCTCACAAATAAAAAAATAACAAATTATGGAAATGAAAAATACATAATAATATTAAATTATTATGAAAATTTTTTTCTATATATCATGAACCCACTTGCTTTTACTTTTACTAAATGATGAATGAAAACAAACATTGAAGCTATCTGCAGGTCAATTTCTTTTAGTCAACAGTTTAGATAGAAAAAAAAATTAGATAATCATCTAAATAATGGGCCCAAATCAGAAATATAATAGGAGTTAAACTAATAATCTTACATTTACCTTTAACAACTCAATTGCATAAGGATATGAAAGGGAAGATATGGCTTAACAGACCTTGACCTAACAATCTCGACAAGTGCTACCTGAACAAAATCTGAATATACACCAACATAACCAAAAAACGATGCAAAGTCAGGCTGCTTTAAGACTACTATGCAGTCACAGAATTATATATGCTGATTAGCACACATCTGTCACCCTAGGCTCTCCTTCGACTGTCACGTTTAAGAGGATCACTGACATGCTAACGTTGTTCCAGATAGAAATTCAGAGCTTTAGTCATCAGAGTGGGTGAGCTCCCATATAAGGGCAGTACTTCTAAAGTGACTGTGTGAACATTTATATATTCCAGCAGGACTACTTATTTTTCCTATATTTCCCATAACATTATTTTTTAGTGAAGGCACATTTTTCAAAAAACTTATCAAAGAGGCTCATGGCTTGCACACAGTAGAGTTAATAAATGTTTTGTTCACTGATTCACTACTTTTTCTGCTATTGGGACAAATCAGAAAAATGTGGACTACAGAGGGAATCTTGACAAACCATCTGAAAAATTCTACTTGATCTGGTTCAATAACTTTTATGATGTTACCTAGTTTCAAACGGAACTACTCGTTTGCAATTATTAATCAATGTGAAAAAGTAAAAAACATTTCATCAACTAATTCAGTAGCTTCAGATGTGGAAAAAAAATCTATATGAAAAACAAGGGGAAAAGTCTTTTATGTATGGGTATTAGCTTTCAAGCTGTATATGTACAACGAACCATCAAGGCAGAACTTCATTATGTGATTCACTTAAAGAGCACAAAACAGAAAAGCAGTCCAGGCCCTTCTACCTGAGTGTAAATGCTGCAAGATATCAGAATAAAATTTAACAGCAATGTTTTTTTCTTCTATTGGTCCTTGAAAGAAGAAAGTGACGCACCACCCCTCTTGTTTGTGTTCAGGCTATTTTTAGTATTTATATGACAGTCCTAATAAAGAAAGCCAGGCTCTTAGTGTTAATATTAGTTTAATACTATGTCTCCTTCTCTCTAAAAAAAAGTAACCAATGAAAAACAGCAGGATGATACCATCTAAGTTGCCAAAATGGAAAGCTGAAACTCAAACATTGTTTCGTTAACCAAGGCAAATATTTGCTCTGCTAAAAGAAAACAAGACTTCAAGCAGAAATTTCCCTTCTGTCTTTTAAGAAATTTTTTTATTAAATTAGCAAATATTTATTGTTCAGCAACAAAGGGAATAGCCACAGGGTCTACATTAAGCAATCTACAGTAAAGCAAGGCATTTATTTAGGTCTATGACTCTTTCGAATGACTATTTAATGTGTGTATCTCTAACGGCCCATGAAAACTGCTTATTTTACATGTGAGCAACATGGAGAGCAAGTTTAGTAGACCAAATTTTAATAAACTTGTTTACTGCTCATACAAGTAGGAAAGACTGACTTCAAATACATTGTAGATAATCTGAACATCCATAACTGCATTCTGGGAAATATTTCAATAGGTATCATCAGCGGGGTCTAACTATCAACCTTAGCTACCGTAACTCCTATTATAGTTGACCTAGCGTTTCAGAAATTTCCTACAAGTTAGTGAAAGACATTTTAATTGGCTAGCTCTAAATATTCCTGAAAAACACTCTCTAAAACAGTAACAGCCAGCATTCTACTGAAAACACTGGTCTAAGCGCTTAACACGCACTATCTCCTTTCGTCCTGACATAATGTGGGTATTACCATTAGCTCCATTTACAGCCGAGAAAACTGAGGCAGACAGAAGTTAACTGATTCACCAGATTACCCAGCTAGTAAATGTTGGATCTGAGATTTCAATCTGACCCCAAAACTGCACTCCTAATTACCATGTTGTATCACTTGTGCTTGTACACAATTTGGGCTTCATGAACTCAAAATATTTATGTGATTTCACCAAAAACGGCTCGAATACCACAACAGTCAATAAGTAGCAGGTTTAAACTTACTACTTAAACACTTCTCCGATCTCTGACAAATTGCTTTGGTACTTATCTAGAAAGTTTCTCTTAAGTGGAAATAGAGGTTGAAGAAAGACAGAGTGATAAGCAAACCTTAATCTCAAAGACATCCTTTTACTCCCTTCCCCTGGCGGGGATCTTATCACTTGCTTTTGATTAGCATTTCCTTCCATTTTGCTTTGCATTATTCGTAACACAACCCGTATTTTCCCACCCCCAACACCTGGAGGGTCTGAACAAATCTCACTTCCGTGGGGGAGGTTTCCTCCTAGTTCATTAAAAGAAATAAACAGGTGTTATTTTTCTCCACAGCTGATTCCCAATGACCCAATGAGCTGTTTACATTAACTGCACCCAAACCACTAATTCATGTGCCTTTACAACGGGATCATTACGGCCTGCTAAAATAAGCCAAGTGATCAGAACTGCCAAACAGTGCCTAGGATTCCCAGACTCAGTGAGATACACACATTCTAGCAGTTTCCAACAACTGTACATTTATAAAAGGCAAAGGATAGTGAACTGCTCCCAGGTTTAATGACAGTGGTCTGAGTTCAGGCTACAAGTCTGTACATCTTTTCTTTTTTGTGTGTGAGAAAGATTGGCCCTGGGCTAACATCTGTGCCCATCTTCCTCTACTTAATACGGGACGCCGCCACAGCATGGCTTGCCAAGCGGTGCGTCGGTGCACGCCTGGCATCAGAACCTGTGAATCCCAGGCCTCTGAAGTGGAGCGCACACACTTAACCGCTATGCCACCAGGCTGGCCCCACAAGTCTGTACATCTTTTAAGCAAGAGTGCCTTTCCCCATTGCCACACAATCCACTTGGATCAATTTGCAATTAGAGAAAAAAGCAACAAAGATCTGTTACTTTGTGTCGGTTTAACACGCAAAATTATGTACAGTTTCTAACTCAGAGAATGGCACGTACTGTGACAAGGAGGCAGCCATTTTGTTCTGTTTTTTAATAAAACTCACCATCTCTATTTACACTAAGCTGCCTTGCTCCACTCAGATTTCTCCTAAAAGTAATGAATGGGCCCAATTCTTTCAAAAAAGAATATCTTCTTCAGAATATCGATGGCTGCAAATCTGTAAAATCAGATTTAGGGGCTTCTGACTGGTAGCACTGAATGCATATAGCCCTCACTCATTTGCCCATCACTGAGGCTGTTCAATTATTTCCCAAATAATAATAAACATCAGACAAATTTACATAGGGCTCTTGGCCCTATGATTTAAAAATTCAATGGCACATCTTTTTAAGACTGTTATTGTGATATAGGATTAATACGAAAAATCTAACCATGACAAATCAGAACTTTTTTAAAAACTAAATTTGTGTGTGTGTGTGTGTGAGGAAGATCAGCCCTGAGCTAACATCCATGCCAATCCTCTTCTTTTTGCTGAGGAAGACCAGCCCTGAGCTAACATCTATTGCCAATCCTCCTCCTTTTTCTCCCCAAAGCCCCAGTAGATAGTTGTACGCCATAGTTGCACATCCTTCTAGTTGCTGTATGTGGGACGCGGCCTCAGCATGGCCAGAGAAGCGGTGCGTCGGTGCACGCCCGGGATCCGAACCCTGGTCGCCAGTAGCAGAGCGCGCGCACTCAACCGCTAAGCCACGGGGCCGGCCCCTAAAAACTAAATTTTTACAGGGTGGTTACAAAGTACATGCTAATTAGAAGATATCTGTATGCTCCCTTCCCTTCTCTCTTCAAACTTTAATTCTTTTCCACGTCTTCCTGGAATCTTTCACGTCAATACACTCTGTGATACTGGCCTGAGAGTCCACACAGTCCCAGGCATTTGTTGAATTCCGAAAAGCAGGTGATCACATTATAAAGGAGGTAGATCTGTATATAAACAACCTTAATGCTGGGCAAAAGACAAAACAGCTTAAGACAAATTTGCTTTGAAAACACAACATTCAGTTATTTAAAATCTAGTTTAATTTAGCCAGGTTATTCAGGGACAAGGCATTAAATCTATAAGTTTAAAAATTACCCAGTCATGTCCAAGGCACACATCCTCACCCCGTCACTTGTGGGTGTGGGTGTGTTGGGGGTAGGGTACCGGGAAGAAGCAGCTGTCAATAAAACAAATTGTTGTGACTAATGGTATGTCTAAAACGATGGACTGTGGTCAGATCCTGCCCATGTTTCAGATGGAGAAAAGACACAGAATGGTCCACGACTTGTTTATACAACATAAAACAGACAGTACAAAATATGTGGCTAACATCTAGGTCTAAAGATTTTTTTTGCATCATTCCTTTTATATTGCATTCCCATGTCTCATAGTCCTTATAGTTGGAAATACTCTCATTACATACTTCTATTTTGCTGCAATAATGCACCTTCCTTCAGATTATTGAAAGAGGTTAGAAAAAAAATAAATCACCCCTCAGTATTTTTCCTCTCTACGTAATTTATAAGGAAGCACTAGAGTGAGACAGAATGGGATCTGGATTAAATTCGGGCTGCAACTCCACCACGTCCTAGCGGTGGGACCACAGGCAAGTCACCTCCCCACACACTGCACATGTTCCTCCTGGCTCTAAATTGCATGTCTGTTTAGCCTTACTAGAGATATTTCTTTTCTTTTTGATGGCTTAAGTGCATTTTATTGGTTTTCTTTATTACTGGAGGTATTTCATTGGAAGACTTGCAGGCATTTCAAAGGAATGCACATATAAATACAGACTAAATATTCATGAACAACCAGAAGATATTAATGGCACTAATATTAGCTGTTTGGCCTACTGGTAGTAAGATACTTTTACTACACACGTTTTCTCACTCTCTCTCTCTCTCTCTCTCTCTCAAAAGGAACCTGGAAGGATAGAGACCACATTGTTTACTCATCCTTTCTTCCATGAGTTTTTATATCTTCTTTCAGAAAATCTTGAAATTTTCTATAACGAATGATTTTATCAGGGAAAAAACCCACAATAATTGTTATTTTCCTAAAAGAGATATGTTCTGGGTTCTAGAAGATATACACTGACCTGGCTATGTTTTTTTTTTAACTTTAGAAAACATCTGCAAAACCTTCAATAGAACTGGGCTACAGTTAACGATCTTGGCACAGGCCAGAGCTTACTAACCCAAACGAGCTAACCTGTCACTCTGACATTATTACTGTCCTACTTCACTGAACTAACCAAACAGAGTCAACTTCTCAAGAAAAACCTTACTCCCAAGGGTGTAGAATATCTGTCTTGCTATTTAGAGAAGTCTCCAGTGCCAATTCTGAAATGTTGAAGTAAATCTTGGTAAAAAAAATTCAGTATTTTCATATAGTTGAATAAACTTCACCAAAAAACACACTATTTTCCTATAATAACGAGGCATACAAATTCCTCCAAACTTTGAAAACAGAGTCATGTAAATACATTCCTCAGGCATGAACGCCCTCCTTCGCAAAAATTTCTTAGGCAGGCCTTCTGCGATCACTGTATTTCATCAGTTTTTGTGATGCTAGAGAACAACACTGAAATGAGGAAGGGAGCGTTTTGCTTTAGAACCATATAAATTATACTTTTACGGCAACCTTGGAAAATTAATTTTGGATGCTCCCACACGGTCTGCTTGATTTGTGTTTCTAGCTCTTGGCGTGTATTAGTAAAAGCTTAGTCACATACCTTCCCAAGCTCTGCTCTATAGGACAAGGCAATACTACACTAACCCTGCTACTGAAAGTCTGCAGCAAGAGTCTGATGACTTAATGTAAACAGTCAGAGATTTCAATAAAAGTTAATCAGAACATGTATCATAAACTTCATTTCCAGGACCCCACTCACTGCCCAGTTTTCTGAGGGAGCTGTGGCCAAGGGCTGGGTGCCCATAAGACTCTCTGGAACCATAAACTTTGTATGAGTCGCAGACAGGTCAAAAACTATCATTTTTTTCCCCTTCAGTCATCTTCAGAAAAAACTCTATATCACCAACACAACTGTTCCCTTTTTAGAAAGAACACAGCCTCTCTTTGCCATAGTTATATGTAAATGAACAGTTAATACTGACTTACATGGTAACTCCAAATATTTACCCACGTACAGATTAGACTTAGCTAAGGCATCAAATTAACATTAGCAATGTGCATATATGCAGACAAAAGGCAGTTTGTTAGGAAAGCAGGGTTGATCTTCCCAGTGGCCGATCTGGTGAGGATAAGTCTGGGAAACCAGGAGGCAGATGGCTGCTAACAATGTCCAGATTAGCCTTGCCCAAGCTCTCAAATGTCAAAGTAACCCAGTCAGATTCTTTTCAAATCTCCCCTTTCATTTCTCAAGCATAACAAATGAATGGAAACACTATTAACAGAAATCTTTGTTCAGGTAAAGGCTCTGGGAATAACTGGAGAAAATTTATTGCCTAGACAACAAACCACTTGCCCCTACCTGCTGTGATCTCAGAATGGCGGCGTCGATCTCCTCCACCTTCTGAGTGATGGTGTCGCTCACTAATCGGTAGCGCTCATTGTCCTCGGCCACCATTTTTTCAAGTCCTTCCCTCGCCCTCCAGGGCACCAGCTCCAGTAGAGCGCTGCTCACTTCATTAAGGGAGTCCAATAAGGCTTTGCTGTTCTTAGCTTCCTTCTTCAGTTCCTGAAAACAGAATTAAGAAAACATACAAACCTGTGGGCAATGCTCAAGAGTTTGAACAGGCTTTTCCTTTAACTGTCCTTGGAGCTAAAGTCTTTTGCAGGCCAATAATGTGAGGCATTGGCCCCCTTAGTTTCAGTTAAGTTCTATAAACCTTTGTTATTTAAAGCCATTTTGTAAAAAGGAAAGTGCTTCCTGAGAAGTTCCAAAGAACAATTCACTTCTCAACATGGCAAGATGTTATCTTTGAAATTTAATATAAATGTTTAAAATTTGGGAAATAAAACTAAGTTTAATAAATACAAGTTAATATGTATTATTCTTTGCTTTCTGGACCTCTAAGTAGTCAGGTACCAGAAAAGTTAAAGAAAGAGGAAAGTCCAAGCCAGAACTAAGTGACCCTCAAAATGAGGACACACTGGCTTTAAATCATCCCAGTTGAATCATTACAGGCTCCGTGAGCCTGATCTCATCAACTCCCCTTTACCCACATGTGGTCATACTTCAGGGATGATACAAACAGAGGCTGAAATCTCTGAACAGAAGAACAATTAGCATGGTAGAATACCACTTTTGCAATGTAATTTGAAAAGCCACCTCTATATATAGATGCTACACATCTATCTTATAAACATATCGTTATTCTAACCAAATTATGTGTATCTCTGAAACAATGATCATGTCCCCTTTTTTTCCTGTTTTCATCATTCTATCTCTTGTGTAATAAACTATACTCTCAATCATAAGACTCTGGATACAAATTATAATACACTGTTTTCATCTCTGGGCTCCTAAAAGTTTAAACAATTGATCTACTGCCAATTTCTGTTGGGTCCCCACCCACCAAGGCACCCTTCAGCACATTAGTAACGATACGAGATAAACATCATTTCATTCCTGTATGAATAAGGCTTCCTAAAAGATAACAAATCGATCCAAAATGTATAAATCAGAGCATACTTTTTGTCTCCCTTGTGCTTGGCTTGCTGCTTCTCCTTTCAGAACCTGAGTTTCATATGAAAGTAATTCCACCTCCACTTTGTCCAGCCAGGTGCAGAGCTCCTCGTGTGCGGAGTGCAGCCGCCTCGCCAGCTGCAGGGCTTCTTCCAGGGTCTTGGCTACATCCGTGCTCAATTTAGTAATGTCTTTGTACCTTGCTTTAATGGCTTCCAATTTATCTTGAATTATTAAAACTTCATCACCTAAAATTTCAAAGGCATGTTATATCTCATGAAAGGAAAGAAAAGGTCGGGGGAGGGTTTCTTCAGATATTAATGTGCACTGATGAGATATTCTGGGGGGAAAAAAAAAAGGGAAATATTTTTCTAAAGATGATCTGACCCAAGAGAAGCCCTTTTCTAGGTTATAATCTTTCCCAGGATTTCTGGCAAATCTAAACAGCTCTGAAAATGCAAAGATAAAGACCGGAAAGGGCTCTGGTGCCCTCAGTTATGTGGAAAGCATCCCCTTTGCATCTATCTATATGGTGCTTTCAGTTTTCAAGCATAGGGTTAATAACTGCCTGGGGTCAAATACTGACTTCAGAGCTTGTTATCTTTCACAGGATACCTAGCCTCTCTGTGCCCCTGGTTACTCCTCATTACACGGGAATAAGAATAGAACCTACTTCATAAGGCTGTGATAAAAATCCAATGAGTTTATATTTGCTATGTATTTAGAATAGTGCTTGGCATACGTGTATGTATGTATATTGTGTGTGTGTGTGTGTGTGGTGTGTGTGCATACACTAAAAATAACAAACTCGGGGCCCGCCCCATGGCATAGTGGTTGGGTTTGGCGTGCTCCACTTTGGCGGCCTGGGTTCACAGGTTCGCATCCCGGGTATGGACCTATGCCACTCCTCAGCCATGCTGGGGTGGCAACTCATCCAAAATAGAGGAAGACTGGCACAGACGTTAGCTCAGGGTGAATCTTCCTCACCAAAAAATAATAAAAACAATAAACTCATCTACACTATTCCAGTAGATCCTTACTTTATCTTATTTTCAGACACACAGAGAAACTGTGTCCTGGGTTTCAGACTTCTAGTTCAAGGTTCTAGATACTATATTGAATTCCTCCAACTCATAATGAATTGTACTTCCCCTCACCACATACGTAGGCTGAACTAGATATAGGTACAGTGAAACTTTCCTATGGCCAAAGGAATTACTAAAACAAGTTAGTTTGTATCTGTTTTCCTAGTGATTTCAAGCATGGAGAAACGAAGCCTGGTATAGCCACAATATGTGTCACTGAATGCAATCTATCTTAAAATTTAAAAAATTTGTCTACAACCTACGTGCTCATCTAGAACAACTGCCTTCCACAAGTGGAAAACTAATGTAATCCCGCCGCGGGTTTCTCTGTCCGTCTCCTGCACCGCAGCGCTCTGTGTTATGAGTAATACACACAACTTCCATTAAGAACTCAAGTGAGATCATGAGAAAAAAGTGAGATCATATTCCCAAACCCCCTTGATCGGTCTTTAAAGCATTCTCCAGAATGAAGTCTTGGAGTGGCCCCAAAATTATAAACTGTTTTGCTTTTCCCCCATCCCTAAAATATTTTGAAAGCAACGCAAAATGTTGACAGCATGATTATGTGATTTGAAAGGTGTCTCACCTGTTGTCTGCTTAAGGAGTTCTAAACCATTTAGTAATGCCTGATCGACATTTTGTTTTCTGAGGAGGATGTCCTCTTGCAGAATCTAAAACATAGGCATCATTTTTGTGGGGGAAAAAAAATTTAAATAAGGATTAGCATTAGTTAATCTTAGAGAATTTTAATTGGGTTTCATAGAGATATACCTGAATGAACACCTCACATTTTCAAATACTCATTATTATTCCCACGTTTACCCCTCCTTTAGCCCTTGTGGCCATGTCCCATGTTCACCCACCATAATTTACAGGACACTCCCTTTCAGAAAATGGGCTATGTGGGGACATTGGAGGACTGGTTAATTATGGGTCTCTGTACACAACAATAAGATAACAAAATGAAAAGTGAAAAATCTAGCTATTGAATAAATTCAATCTCTTTTAAAAGTGACTTCATTAAAAGTAATCGGTATACACAGGCCAAGTCTTTTTTGAGTCTAGCAATTCACCTAAATCATAACAAACATAAAATAATACAGAAATAAGGAAGACTGAGAAAAGAACAACAACTGAAACAAACAAACAAAAAAAAAACAAAATAAAATAAATCAAAATACCCGAAGTTCAGCCTGCTGCTTCCACAGCCCCTCGGGGCTGTAATCCTGGACTGAGAGCTTGCTCAGTCTGTCGTGCACTTCGTTCAGCCAATTCATCAGCTCAACTTCATCTTCCCCAAAAATCTTAGCATTACATAAGGCCTGCCGGAGGAGCTCAGACCTGCTGTGACTTTTCTCTTGAATCTCAATGTACCACACTTGAGAGCAGTCTAATTTATTCTGCACCATATCTTTATCCTCCCTGGAGCTCAAAACCTTTAAGGATTGGCCAATGCTAACAGCCTGGTGTAAATGTTTATTGTGACTGATGATGTCATCTTCTAAGGCCTAAATAAAGTTTAAAAAAAAAAAGAGAAACAGAAAGAATGGACAAATAAAAATGAAAACATAAATAGAACGAAAGGATGACATTTGGAATGGGTTTAGTCTGCAATCATGCATAACATAACAATAGCACATAACTCAAATTTATGTCATAAAACCACAAAGTAAATGGAAAACTGAATCTTACTAATGTGTGACTAGGATCTTACTTTGTGCTGTGCAATTTGTTCCTCAAGTTTAGACGCTTGGGTTCCTACAGGCTCACAATTCGCCAGCCTCTTTTCTATGGTTGTAAGCCACTCATTCAGCGGTTCTAAGGTTTCATGAAATTGCTGTGCCACCACTGAGATACCTTCCAACTGACGATTCCTATAAACGTGCCAAGATAAAGGTCATTTAGGGATGAACAATGTGTGAAATATTCAACAATCTTCACTCATGCTCTTGCATTCTATTCTAAACATTTTTGTGGAAAACATCTAAGGTTAAAACTAAAATTTCTAACATTTATAGGACATGTTAAAATAGTTCTATTAAATAAAATGACAGATGAACAACAGACCAATCTCTAGTGCCTGAATCGGATGAAAGTCTTAAGTAACTTGGTTATGATACTTAGAATAATAACAATTATAATAATAGTAATGGTATTACAACAATAGCAGCAATAATAATAATAGGTAATACTTACTGAATATATATTCTGTGTCGGGCCCTGTTCTAAGTGCTTTATAACACATATCTAAGTGCTGTTGACACATATATTAATTAACTTCAATCAGAGAACTAGTTACTGAGATTGCTTTAATCAAATGGTCAAAATTGAATTCAAATTTTGAAGAACATCCATAGCTTTCCCCACAGTAGAATTAACAGCAATTTCTACTTCAAAAAGTACAGTGTCAGGTATTATGTTCCAAAAGCAACAGTTGATATGCTATGGATTAAAATATCATGAACAGGGAAGAAATATTCCTTGGACTTCTATTTGTAATATAGTTTGAAACGCTTTTAGAAAACACACTGCGTCCTCAGTTGAAAAGGTACCACTTAAGTTAAAACCTCCTTCCACTGTCCTCAGTTTTTATCTAAGTCAAGTGACTGTGCTGGTCTGTGTATAGAGCACTTGATTCAGTAACAAATCCTATAAACCACTTCTGCTGGGACCAAGAGTTATTGTTGTCTTAACTTCTTATCATGTTTAATTCTTAGGGAATTACAGGATTTGAGAAATAAGCTTTCCATGGGACAAAAGCCATTATGGAAAATTGGCACATGCTACTGAATATAATTTCTGTATCACATCACAAACTATATATCATACATTTTTCAAAACTTTTAGGAGAAACACATTTGATCCTTAAAAAAATGAATAAAATTACTACATTATTTTTAACTTCTGGATTTTCACTACCTATGACTTTTTTTCTAAATTCAAATATCAATCATCCAGAATCAGCAGAAATAATGACTTTGTGATTGGGTTTAGTTTACTATGATTTAAATTGTGAGTGAATTTATTTATCCCTGTGTGAGTCATAATATGACCAATACCCTTCCATTTAACACCACTGTGAGGAAAGTTTAGGAAAAGAAGGCCGATTACGTAGTAAAGCCGAGACCTAGATGTGCATTCATTTATTTTTAAAAAAGTACTGAGAGTATCTCCCGTGGCAGCCAGGGCACAATTTCCTGAGGCGTTACACAGAAGGCTGATCTGTTGACAAATACTGAAGGACACCATGAAACTTTTAGCTCCTTAGGAGCACCTTATTCTATGGTCCTAGAACTATAATTCATTCTATTCCATAATCCAAGATTAGACGAATCCTTCTCTTCACCATTCTAGTTCCAGAGGAGGTAGGAATTTATGGAACATACTCATTCTGTTCAGTGGTTCATCTGTTTTCAACCCAACCAGTCTGTGTGGCTACACTTCAATGTAACTATTACTCAACATCGATCAGTGTGGTGCCAGTGCAGGCAACGAAGAAACCTAACACAGAAACGTGGAGTGCAAAAGCCCAGTGGAGCCACGCTCCAGGTTTCCTGGCCTTCATAAACCTTATAGCACCCTTCCACCTGCCTCATTTCCTAGCTAACTCCTACCCTTCCTTTAAAACATAGCTTAACTGTCACTTCCCTGCCTCCAGACTAGGTTCTTTTTATTATATGCTCTATTATATGCTTTCTATTATGTTTGCTTTGAAACATCACATTTGTATTACTTTTCAATGGCTATAAAACCCTACTAGATTGTACTCTATCCGAGGGCAGAGATGATCTGTCCAGTTCATCCCTGTAAGCCAAGGCCTAGCTCTGTGCCTGATGCATGGTAGGCAGGCAATAACTATGTAATAGACAAATGAATGAATTACCCTCAAGGGAAACGCTTTCCTTAAAACAAAGAGCTGGGATACATCTGGTGACTACAAGACACTACTTGTGGTGTCTTGGATGAGGAGAGAGGTACCACAGACCTTGCTGCCTGTGTTCCCATACATGATGAATACAAGAAAACAACACGGAAAGTATTACCAAAATACAAAATGTCAGCATTAAAGCCATTGCTACTCTTTCAAAAGACTGGAAGTACTTCCGCTACCTTGTTTCAGCTTTATTAAGCAACGCCTCCCATCTGCTATCCAAGACACTCAGTTGTTTCAAAATCTTCACTTTATCTGCAGGTTCTGCTGTTGCAGCAATTTTTTCCCCTTCTCGTTTGATCACCTCCACAGTAGATCTGCGGTCATCCAACAACCTTTGGAGAAGCTTGAGACAAAATGTTAAATTAAAAAAAAAAATCAAAAAAACAAAGGAATAATTGTATCAACATAAAGGAGAACATTCTAAGTACTTTCGATATGTGACAAAAATATATATTTTGTATGGATTCACACACAAAAGGATCTGAGAAGCAGGACTTTTTAAAAAACCCATTTTTTTTTTTTAATGATTCATTACTATTGAGTCAGACATTGTGGTAGGGGCTTTTCATAGTAGATAAAACTAATATTGATAAGGCCACTAAACCATTCATTATTAACTCTTTAAAATAATGGGGTAGAAGGTTGTGCTCAGGATAACTCCACTGCTTAGCATAACTCCACCGTGCTGAGAGTACAAAATCCCCCTTATTGTACTGAAATGGGAATGCCCTAAACATTCAACGATTATCTGTCCCATTGAGACAAAAACGATTGTTATAAACCATTGCTGTTTTCAAAACCTTTTCCCATGTTAAACAATCTATTATAGACAGGGAAGTTGAGACTCAGACCAAATTCAAAGCTGGGGAGGCTAAAACAAGAGGCGCTTGGCTCCTTTTACTAGGTTATGTTTCTTTAATCCTTACCTTTAAATCTATTTCTAAGAGGTCAATTTCCCAATATACTAACATCTTCAAGGAATTTTTAGAGAGATAGTACTGAATGTCAAAATTAAATTAAGCCTCTTCATTCACTCTCTTCTTTTTCAAGTTCCACACAGGAGAAACCTTACCAATGTCCTGTGTGCTAGGCCCCTCCCACATGTCATTGAAAGCCATGGTTGACAAATTAGTACTGAAGACATCACTAAATGCTTTGTAACTGAACACCACCATCAGGACACAAAAATTGTCCATGCGGTTCCAAGTAGTTATCATCTTTCTAACAAGTCTGTCTTTCCAACCTGGTCCTGTATTGGTAGTGTCAAAAGACATGTTCCTTGGCATATATGAATCAAATATTTGCCTCTTTAGTATAGGCTGAACCATAAGAAACCACCCGTATTTAATCTATTAAAAGGGCAATTTCATATGGATCAACGTAATATAATAAGAGAACGATGATATTTCTGTCCAAAGTCACCTTCTCAGTGAGGAAGTTCTTCCTTGACTACTCTACTTAAAATTGCACACACACACCCATCCATTCTAGCACTTTCTGTTCCCATCCTTGCTCTGTCATTTCCCGATTCTTATCTCCCATCCTTGCTTTATGGATCACTTGCTAACATCATAATTTACTTATTTACTTGGTTTATTGTCTCGCTCTCCCTGTTCCTCCCTTCCCACTAAACCTTAAACTCGATGAGGAACTTTTATCTTTCTTACTCAGTGGTGTGTCTCCAGTACCTGGAACAATGCCCGATCCATAGCAGATGTTCAATATATATTTGTTGAATGACTAACAAAGTAATGTCTAGACCACTAATAATCAGTTAACTACAATATTCTATTAATACAAATAAAGAGAGTCACAAGGTAAATTTTTGCTCTCATTATTAAGATTTAACATGAAACACAATACAAAAGCATGACTAACTTACCTTTTGCTCTTGTATCTGGGCCTTCACCACTTTGAACTCGGCCGATGGGGGCTTCTGATTGGCCACAAGCTCCTCGGTGTCCAGCATCCAGCTGAGCAGGGACTCCAGGGCATCCTGGAACCTCCCACAGTGCAGCAGGGCCTCCTGCAGCTGGGCTGCTCGTTGAGCCACCTGCAGAGGTCCAGTTGTTCCAACTTATTTACTTGTTCCATAAAAACATGAAATTTGCCCACCAGCCACCACTTTTCATGCTTATATTTTCTTTTCCTTTCCACTTAAAATTTACCCAAAGCATTGATAGTGGGCAGGAAAGGGGTGAAAAAGAGTCAAACTCTAGCAAGTAAGCCAAGCAGATAAGGTTACCATCCCAAACAGTCAAGGTAAAAGATGAAATCTTTGACATTTTGAAAATATTCAAAACATAATGATTCAAAATGTTTTATGGTTACTGAAACAATGCTGTGGTCATTTTTATCATTATCCCTGAGATTCATTTATTTCCTACTGATGAATATCAGGGACAATGATAAAAAGACTAAGATTAAAAAAAAAAAAAAAAAACTATTACAGCAGAGAGAACCAGAATTATGTTTTGCTAGGCAAAACAACTATAAAGTATCCAATTAAATTCTGTGAGCTCCAAGCTCTCGAGTCCTTTTCTCACAGAGCAGGGCCTTTATCTTCTAATAAATGGAGTCTCTGTCCTACCCAGTGATATCCTATTGCTCTTCTCATAGATCTTTCCCTTTTGGACTGAAAAAGTAGTTGGCAAGGTATTTTAAGCTCTATGGAATATAATTACACCTGACACTGCATTCCATTTGTGTCTAAAGAGCACTACAATATGAATCAGACTTTAAAGAATGATAAACGTAGTTCTGAGACCTGGCAGTGCCTAAGATTTCAATGCGGGGCAGAGGACAAGCACTATAGCCACCACCTCCAGAGAAGCATCCAGTACCAATTATCTGACGATCTATGTCACGTGAAGAGCCGCCATTGTGTGTCAGCATTACCTCCTTAAGAAAGCTGAGCATTATTCTCCAGTGTTTTCCCTCAAGGACATGTAGAAAAAGGTGGGATCTACATCTCACAAGTCGACTAGTACTTGGAGTTAATGGTCTATAGTGAGGGTGGCAAACCCCTAGTCCAGGGCTGACAGAGAAACACAGTTGCTTTCACTTACTGACCTATTACACGGTGTGAAATTAGTTGCCGACATTTGAAAATGAGAAGATTTCACATAAAAAATGAGATTTCCGGGTTCTTTGGAAAGTAAGTAGACTATCCAGCAACAGTGAGCCTAGACCCCTCCATGGGAACGACCTGCTGGAGCCAAGGAGCTCCCGTCCCCTTAGACGTGCACGCTCTCAGCACAGGCCACGGATGATGGCCACCTGCACCACTGTGTCTCCATCTAAGTCAAGACAACGACAGGGAGAGGCCCTCTTTCACCTGGCTCGCTTCTTTCACGTAAGCTCCCTACCAAGCTCCTATGGGCACCTGAGTTTGGGCCGTGCAGTTTATAGCGATATCAAAAAGTAGACATGCTCAGGGGATTTGCCTACTATAAATACGATTAGTGGTCACAACAAACGCTAGTGAATGATAATCGACAAAAATGACAACAGAAGGGATGAGAAAATTACCTTCTTATTGAGCGTCTTCCACCGTGCATTGACATCATCCAGGTCGTGCTCCAAAGCCTGGGTGCTGGTGTCTTTAGCAGCACTCTGAATGAGGCCTTGACCTAACCAGTTCACGTCTTGCTGTTTAACCTGCAAGGGTTCGATCTCTTCTTTTTGGAATACCTGCCGTTGGAAGAGCACTAATTATATGAATTATATTATCTAACAAACACAAAATATAAACATGTATTCAATTGTCAGGTATTAATTATTAGAGCTAAAGATAATTTTTGCTGCCTATTCATAGGTCATAGCTACCTTGTAAGTAATAATAAAGAAATAAACTAAATATAAATTCATAGTATTTATCAAAACCACTCAGGAATATTGAGGAACGATATTCTAAGTACATTTACTCAGATTAACTTTAAAACCAAGAAAAGAGTATATGTGTCCTCTCTATTGCTTCATTATCACTGCACTAGAAATTCCCTATCGTTCCAACTTAACTCCAGCAAAAAAATGTATGGAAAATGCCAAGGAACAAAATGATATCTAAGCAGCCCCAGATGAGTCTTACTGGGCAAGGATCCTTAAAGCTCTTCTAAGGATGGCTGCTGTTGGCTGGTAATTGAAGTTTGAGAGTCATGTTGGAAATGAGAATCACTGACAAGAAGATGAGGTGAGCCAGGAGGCCAATTTACAACTGGCCAGAGTGGCCAAAATACAGGGATGGGAAAAGGAAAAGATACAGACAGGAGCTGCAAAAGTAGGAATCCACACATCTAGCCCCCTCAATGCCTATCAAGATGCCGATGGGCTTGCAAGACCATGGATCTGATCCCATACATCGCCAACACAGCAACTCTGGTCACTTGTGGGCTCTGCACTGCCAGTAGTTTCCCAACACTTTTCCCCCAACTCCCCATCCCATCCAACCTATGGTCCCCCAGTTGCCTGTGACTGGCAAAAAAGCTAACATGTTAGATGAAAATGCAAGTTCCACAAAAGCAGAAATTTCTGTTTTCCTTATGGTAGTTCCATGCCCTGGACCTACCACAGTACCTAGCACGTAATATGTAATAAGTCATTATTTGCCAAATGAGTATCAGTATAGAAAAATTATATTTATATCTTGAGGTGGATAACATCAACTCCTCAACAGATAATACTGGGCATAGATATATCAACTCTCTCATAGACAATACAAATATTTTTAATATAGGGCTTGAAGGATGCCACGAAGAAAATACACTAAGGAAGGAAACTTTCAGCTAGATATTAAGGTAAGACAAGGTTTGAGGTTCAGAGCCAGTGTATTATAAGGCTCTATATAAATATATCAACAGTCCAAGTGAATGTGCAGTTAACAGAATATATGAAATATTTCCCTAAAAAAGGCAAATATCAAAATAGCACTTTAGAAAAAATTAAAGGCACCGTATGGAAAATAATTTTGAAAGATGTAGAGGCTGCGAGAGACAAACTCTCCAGACTCTGGCCCAAGGCCTAGCAGGCAGAGTACTCCCGTGTTATTGTATAAATGAGTAAATTAAGGAACAGCAAACAAACAAATGATCATTTCCTGTAAAAGTCCCCTCCTAGCGAGCAGCCCAAGTTTCTTCTATAGAAAACCCATATAGATAATTTCCACATGGCTAATTATCTCTATAAAACAATACTAAATATAAAAAAAATTACACATGACCAAAGAAATTATAAGAATTCCCCCAATCGGTGAGGAAAAAACATAAGTTTTTATAATTTTTTTAAAAGGCATTAATTTACCTAATAAGTCAACAGAAAGTTGCAGCCAGGTGGTGAAAACAGAATTTGGTTCTATGATTCTACTTCTCTTCTGTCCCACTCTCTCAGTCACTACCTGTAGGAACTAACAGTGGTGGATGTGCCTTACTACTTACAAAGAAAGGAGAGGATAGGAAAACTACCCCATTCTTCATTCCAGGAACTTACCTGGTATACAAGGATTCAGGCAAAAGTTTTATTCACCCCCCTCAGCTAACTTTTAAGACAAAAAACCTAATAAAATGTTCCAGTAAATTGCCTTAACTTCCGATCTTGGTTTTAAAGAAATTAATTTTAGGATTGGATATCAAAGTACGTCCAAGTGAGCCTGTAGTAATTTTCTAAAGTGCTCCAAAAAATATACTAAAGGTTAAAAAAGATAAGTACTAAAGAATCTATATACTCCTAACAGCTTAATTACTTTCTACAAATAAACTGCAAAATCCTTTAGGTAAAAAAAAGTACTTTGCTAAGCTTTTAAACTCACACGCCATTTAATGCATGTTCAAGGGCAGGGCATCGCTGACCAGAGCCTACTTCACAGACCGAGAAGAGGAACTTTTCTGATATTGTCCAAATTCCTTATCTTTCAGTGGTAACAAAATACCTATGATGACAGACTCTCCCCCTAATCTAACCCATAAGCACACAAACACAAAGAGAAGCTTAAAATAAAATAAAATTACCTCTGAGGCAAAGTTTACCAGAAGAGCTTAGTAAAGTACCAAAATAGCTGAACTTCAATCTGAGTGGGAAGAAAAAAATTACAGGCTTGACAAACAACGTCTACTTATGACAGGGCTGCAGCCTTTACTTTCTTACCTCATTCACCACTCACAGCAAATTGGGAGCTATAAGGACTGCAAAATACAGCACAATCACGTCTCTGCTTCCACATGCAGAGCTACTGAGAGAACATTTTCAGCACATTGAAAAAGTCCTTAATTTGAGTAGATTCCCTCTCAGGCCACAACAATATAACACTGTGTTTACACCTTCATGACTAAGCCTGTCCAGGCTTAATAAATCCAATATAACCGCCCTTAAATGGCAGTGTCTTAAACCACAAGTTGTGTAAAAGCCTAACGTTAACAGCAATTCAGAGTGGTGGCCTTCTAAATGATGGGGAACAGCCACCAGCTGTACAATCAATAGCAGGGCTCTACAATCAATAGCAGGGCTCTAAGCAGCTGGGAGTGATCATTCTTCTCAAAAACGGCCCCTAATTAATTTGTTATAAGGATCAACTTATCAATATCTGGCATCTTGTGGGGTACCAGTCAAACCCCCAAAATAAAAGACTGGATTTGATTATTATTAGAAACACTAGTGACCACGTTAAACCAGAACCCACAAACTTTTGGCACTGCAGAGTTTCATATTTCCATTAATTACCTGAACTGAGTGAAAGCCATTACAGACTGTGTCCAATATTCCTGCCTGGGCCCTTGTTTTTCTGGGAGCTGCTTTCTTTCTCACTGGTATGAATTTCGGGGAGCACTTCTTAGGGATCACCTCCATCTCCTGGGCAGAAAAGGGAGCCTCCACTTCCTCCTTAGATGCTATGATGGATTCTTCTGAACCATATCGTGTCAATAGTGGCACATTTTCTACTAAACTTGTGCTGCCACAATTGACACCATTTCCCCCCAGATCTGTGTGAGAGAGATCCAAATCCTCCGAAGAATCTTCCATAAATTCCCTACTTTGTGCTGTGATTTGGGATTCTCCTGCTCCGTGTGTTTTTCCTTCTTCTCCAGGGTAAGGGAAGTTCCCCCCATCTCTTGGCATAATTAATGGGTCACATTTAACAGTGCTCTCTTTCAAATCATCCTGCAGGCAGCAGTCCTCACCATGGATTTCCCTTTGACCATCTACACACCTTCTCTCCTCCAGAGGAGGAACATCATGTAAAATCATTTTGAAGTTTTCATCGGGGTGGGCACTTCTACATGAAAGCAATGGAATTTTCTGTTCGCTAATGGAATTAGAAAAAAATGGTCTACATTGTTCTGCTATATGAATATCTTCAGCAGAAGACAAGCTTCGGATTTGTGACTGGTCTCCAGCTAAAACGCCCTGCTTTTCTTCCCTCTCTGCTGGAGGGCTGCACAAGCCAGAGTCATCCTCCTCCGACGTGAGAGAATTAGTGCCCCACCTGCACTTGCTGCCCTTGGCAATGGCTTCTGACATATCAGTAGGTTCAACAAAAGAGCTTTCACTTTTGTTTGCATAATCCATAAAATTGGCTGGCACAAACATTCGCCACGACCGTCTATGCTCTTTCTTTTCTGCATGAGATTTGGCCCTGGGTAATCCTGTGGTTCGAATGATATCACTATTTAGTTTGAGGGCATCAAAGATCATCTTTTCATCTAGTTTGTTAGCTTCACGACCTCTCAGCTCAAACACACTGGAAGAAGCAAGGGCACCGTTGGAGCATAAAGAACTAACATCCAGTGTTCTGTGACTGTAGGGTAAAGTCCGATCTGTAAAATGCCTGGAAGACAGGCTACCTTTCGACCCGGAGTCTATCTGTTCATTTAGTCTAACAGTGTCATAGATGGACCGCTGTGGGACGTAACAGTCTTCGATATTTAGGTCCTCCTCCTCTTCACCCTTCCCCACACACGGGGGGTTCTGACGTAAACAGTCTGGTCTGCTGAGTGGCTTCCCCATTTTGTAGACAGTTAAAACAAATATTGCAGCTCTTGACACAGAAAATAAGAAATAAGGTAGAGCATCTTTCAAAAAAGTATACTTCTGAACAGAACTATAAAGTGTCTTTAGCATAAAGACACATGCTCAAATAATATACGTCATAATATATGAGGTCTTTAAGGTCATCGTCAGTGTATCAGTCTAAATGCAACTATCCTTTCACCTGGTTGTTTTTAGAATAAGTCTAAAAAATAAAGTGCATCAAGACAGAGAACAGAAATCTCGTTCCTCCCCCTCCCCCAGCCCCCAAAGTTCCCTTTCGAACACTCCAAAACACAGAAAAAAACAAACACACTTAACAGTGGCTCAAACACTCAGAACCTTCCACTGTCAGTCCATTTCCCTTTTTAGTCTAATTTTGCATCTGAGATTTCCAGATTAAAATTTCCAAATGAGCAAGCATTTTAACAGGCTGAATGCTAATTTCGGCAAAGCTCTGGTTAACTGTAATCCACTTAAAGAAGGCTTGCAAAAACTCCATCTCCTTTATAAATAAACCTTGCTTTAGAAACTTAAAAGACCAACACAGGGACCATGTATTGTTCAGATCAAGGCACAGAACGAATCTTCAGAGAAAAATAAGTTAAGTCTAATGCTGTAAGAAAGTTAAAATTTCCTTGTACTTTTTTTGGGAGTAGCTATAAATACTCTTGATTCAAAAGGCAGTTTTTCTTCCCTTATTAAGCGTCTTCGGGGCTATTCAGAACTACCCAAAGGAAAAAAAAAATAGACTTCTGGACAGCCAGGCCAGTACAATCCAGCAACCTTTTAAAGTAAACAGAAAGCATGATGCACTATAAACTCTCCTTTAGAAAAAAAAAAAAAAAAGCCATTTCCAAAGAGTCTTATCTGATCCTCCTTAAGAAGGCTTATTCCACCTGAGGCAAATTGCAGCAAAGAAGAGCTCCGGTCTCCTCTAAGGCACAGGCAGCGTAATTCACATTCAGCTGAAAACCGAGACCACTCTAGCCTTGGAAACTGACCGACGGTCGCCGCAGCTTGGCTTTCATTTTAGCAGCTGGAGAGAGGCAGAGGTGGCGGCGGCGGAGGCGGAAAAGGAACTGCGGCGGGGACCTCCTGCGCCGTGCCCGGCTGCTCAGGGCGGCACGGTCCCCGGCGGGCATCCTCCGGAGCCAGGGCGCTCCCAGCACCGCCCTCTCTCCCTCGGCAGCATCAGCTCCGTCCCGCCGCCCGGGGCGCTCGGGCGCGCAGCTCTGTCGCTCCGCTGCTACGCCCTCCCGTGACTCAACTTCGCAGGCATCTTTTCTTTGACTCCTTGCTCTTCTCGGAGCCGGCGAGCTGTTTCAGGGGGAGGTACCTAGAGGCCGAGAGGCTGCGATACAGCAGCGTGGTGGTGACATCAGCGCAAATCGACCCACTCCTGGAACCGGAGAGAGGGGCAGCTCGGGTTCAGAGATCGCGGAGAGCCCACCACCTGGTTCAAAACGGGGAGGGAGCCGACGCGCGCGCAGAGGCAGGACCTGACACCGGGAGCTGCGCGAAGAAATCATTCTGTGAACATCCGGTGACCGCGCTCGTCTGAATATTTAACGAGGGAAAGAAGAGCTGCCCAGGTCCCTATCCTTCAGTCGAAACCACGCTCTCAGGCACTGCAGCTGCCGCCTCTGTTTAAGGAGGATCTGTGATGCCAAGTGCGGATCACTGTGAAGGAGGCCAGTGTTGTGTCCTTCCTTTTTAAAGCCCAAGTTCAAGTCTACCTGTTCTCCAGAGTAAATTATTCCCGTGGGAAGGGAGCCCTGAGCACCACTGACATGAATACTAGTAGTTACTAATAACCATGCGGCCCTCTTGAGGTTAATGCAAGGCCCAGGCAGAGATCAAAGGCAGCAGGGACTCTGGGTATTTAATAAACAAAGTCACAGCCACAGATTTTTATCTATTGAACAAACACTCTTAAAAATAAATTCAGCAAGCCAAACCTTAGCCTTTGTAGGAAAGATTAAGTTTTATTTAAATAAAATGAAATCTATCCATTCTTTATTTTACGAAAAAAGCAACATCGCCAGAGTAGCAGGGTTACAAATGAAGGCAGACTGTCTTTTCTCAGCCTCAAAAAACAATAATCATTTGAACGTAAATAAAATTGCACTGACCCCAAGTGAAGAAGGCAGTTCTAGTAAAAACAACCTTATACTTTCTCTGATTAAAATGTGGGAGGGAACTTTTGTACATTTAATGAGAAAACATTCCAAAATTATTTTTATAAACCTAAGAACTGAATCTTTAAAAATAAAAATCTACCCATAACCAGAACTCCATAGGCAACACACCCATTCAACAATTATTAGATGCAACTCAGTATCAATGCCCATTTTTCATAGTCAAGAAGTGAAATACTTCAACAAGCTAGCTGATCCTGTGGTGTTCAAGTACACAGGCTGTTCTGAGGTGCTGATAAGAGGAAGAAAATTGTGCACACAGTTACCACGTCTGAACAGTGGGCTGGGCCCTAGGCCAGGCATTAGCAGAGCCTAATGGGTTTTACTCCCAACTGCCACTATCTTGATATGTAAACCTGGAAAGCTACTTATTCATGGCAATATTAATAACAAAGTGTCTATGAAATGTGGAAGGAGTGCCTTTCTCTAAACATTCTGAGATCCTCACAGAACTCTTCATAAGAAAGAATGGCCCTAATTCGGTCCACCTCAGCCTCTAACCCTGAATCATTATTAGCACAGTATTATTCTAGCCTTAGGTAAGCTAAGAAGAGCAATGCGTAACCTCACATTTGAGGTGGATAGTACATTTTTAAAACTACAAAGCTAATTCATTCATAAATTCAACCATTCATCAAACAGTGCTCATCATCTGCCAAATTCCACCGCCAGCACCGGCGGCACGCTGGTACACAGAGATGCTATGCCGCTGTCCTCACATACCTTACACTACAGTAGAGAATGGGGAGGAGAAAATGGGCCTGGTGCAGTCTGGAAGTGGGGAGTGCCCTGGGAAATGTCCTCTAGTTGGTTATGTCTGAGTACATGCCATTTATTTAATAACTGAATTCCTATTTCATTAAACTGATCTCAATTAATTCTATAGATGAAGATCCTAATACATTCTGATTCAAGTTAAAATTTGTACTATTACTATTATATTGGGATTTATGACAATAACTTATATATTATATATCTTTGTTACTTGAAATCATATTCCAAAGATGTATCTGGATAACATAAAAGAACTTATACTTAGAGCAGAACTGGACTGGTTTATCTTTTCCTCCCAAATTTGGTTTGTACAGCTTCTTTAAATGTTATAGTCTCTGATGTTAATAAAATCAAGATATATTAAACTGGGTCAAATATTAATCATATCTAGCTCTCTCACAATTTCATAAGAGAGAAATACACAATGAATAAAATGAGCAAAGTTTTTCTGGAAAATGGTCAACACCATTATTTCATACATACAGAAATCACAATGTTAAATGTCCTCAAAACCTAATTTTATTTCATTTCCATAGCCTACTAGATGTGATCTGGCGAAAGTATCTTCGAAAGGCAGGTGATTTTGGAAAAGTGCACAAATGCTAACGGAATTATAAGCAAAATAGTACCACTGTCTCATTTTATATTGCTGAAGTTAAATTAAATCTTTAAAAAGGAAAGTTCCTGAACTATCTTGCCACTAAGTGCAATAATCCACTTCATAGAAAAGTTAAAAGGTTAATTTTATCAACTGAAACACGTAGTTTTTAGAGCTGAAAGATTGGAGATATTCAGAAATTCAATGTGCAATAAGTGGGAAAACGTCTATGTGAATAAATGCAATATTATCCATGAAAACTGACAAAAGTATCCTCCTGGCCCAATAGCTCCTGAAATCTGGGATTAGAAACCAAAAGAGAGAGAGAGATGTGCATTTTTTTGCCGTAAGTACAAAAACAGGCTTTAGGAGCAACAATTTCTATTATTCTTTCGAAAACAAACAGGCCATTAGCCAATGAAAACTGAAAGCATCCTATGTTTTTAGTTTTCAAACTAATAAACTTCTTCACATAAATGGCTAAAGGGTTTCTTCCGAGGATATTCATCAGATGAATATGCAGAGCTGTTTATCTCAGTGGAAAATAGTTTATATTTAGAAGAAAGTAGGCTATTCAGATCCCACCACAAAAGCAAACAAAAACACTTAATAGATTCACTATCTGATCTTGATGGGAAATATCTTTAATAAGCACTTGCTATTCTTCCTGTAAGTTACTACAATACTAAGAATAATTTTCCCCCATGTTTGATGTGGTGTTCACGTGACAGCAGATAAAAAATATCGCATGTAGCAGAAAATGATTCTATATGTAAACATTAAATGATATATATGCATATATGTTTAACTTCTAAAAGTTCAGATTTTTCTTAAAAAGCCATCCAGCAAGCAAAACCAATGCACGTTAATGACCCCATTCAATTTCCTTCAGAGAAACAAAAACCAAAAACCAAACAAAACCTGAAAACATCTTTCATATCAAAACTCTGACAAAAAAAATAAACTAATCTTGAAATTAAGACAATTACAGATACGTAAGCACAGACACTTTCTTGGGGTATCCTGGGTCTTGAATAGCTCCAAAAGATTTTCACTTAATTTATAATCACAGCATTTACCTATCAGTGGCTCTTATTTAATGAATGATTAGAGACTTAGATAAACGTTTAAAAAATATTTACCAGTCCAATTTTCTTATCAGAAAACCAATGTATATTTTCATAACAACAAAGCAAATTCTTCTCTCTGTCTCTGTCTCTCTCACACACAGACACAAACACACCTAAAGCAATTTTCCATGAGTTAAATAAATTATGTAGGTCTTCTTTTATCCAAGGGAGGCCTATGATAATGACAGTTGATGCTACATTTTGGTGTTTTAGGGATGAATTTAAAATGGTAATACAGGATTATCCTGCTGACAAAAAAAACAATTAAAAAAAAACCCCTGGTATAAAATTTCCAGCTGGAACTGCCCTCAGAACCCCTACTTTCAGTCCTCAATCTTAAATGAGGCAATAGAAGTTTCGAGAGGCTATGCAACATAGAGTCAGAGCATTAGCTAGCAGCAAAGGTGAAAAAGAACCCTCACTGTCAAGTTCCCTTTTGACAGCGCTTTCAGAGCAGTATATGTTGTGTGATGTAGCAAAGAGGGCACCAATCTGTCATGCCTCGTCTGTGTGGGTGACGAGAGGAGGTATTACTAACACGACGGGGCAGATCAGCTCCAGCTCTTAGGAGCTTGGCGTGGTCCTCGCTTCGGTGGGGCTTCTCTCTTGCCCAGCACATGTGATATTCTTTCTTCCTAAAATCCTAAATACCACTTTGATGTAGCTGAGTAAATAATGTGACCTTCCTATAAAGCCCATGCAGCAAGTTACAGTTTCTATAGTGAAAATATTTTCACCTTTAAAAAAACCAGAGGAAGGGGGATCAGGCAACCTCCTTAATCATACAGTCTCATTAACAAAAATCCAGTTAAGTAAGAATTTTTCCCTAACAAAAACCTCTTCTGCAACAGCTTTATTTAATTTCCCCCTGTTCTCAACAAAAATGGAGAATGATTCCTTATCGACCTCTATATAACAATATAGGTACACTTAAAAACCACTATTGAAGCATTCTTGGGACAGTTTAATTTTATCTTTAAAAATATGGTGACATCACAGAAGTTGTTTTAGGATCATTTAATAAATATCTTAATAAGATATTTGCAAAGTGATTAATTTCACCAATACTATTTATAAATAGTGCTCAAACTGCCTGGCTTCTCTAGCCTCATGATACCTGGCATTGTAGTTCACCCAACAGTCAAACGATGATGCCTGGTTAAACAATGCCTTCAGCTGGACTACAGAAAGGGTATCACAGTCTAATTAGGCACATGTTCTGGTCTCTGTCTCTGGTTCTGACTTGGCTTAAAAATTCTCTGCTCTATGTAATGCTATTTCCATTCAAAAAAATAAAAGAAATCTTCGGTTCAGAGAGACTTGTACCAGTGATGTGTTCACTTGTGGGAACAAACTGAATTACAATTGAGACAGCACCAGAGTGGCCAGAAATAAACAGTGAGCGGGTTCCGAGGTAAGACTTTTTACCACAGCCTAGAGGTGGGGAGGGGTATATATTTAGCTAGGATGTGACTGTATATGTTCATTACAACATCAAGTTTCTTTGATCTTCACTGAAATTAAATCAACTCAATATGGTGATAATGATTACTTCAGGATGATCACAAGATCTGATTGGCTGTTGATGGCATCATAGGAACTGCCGGGACATGTTCCCTGTAGATAGTTGGTCACATATGTCTTTGATAAATAAAAATGTGGAAACGTTAGTATTACTTAATAATGTAGTTTAGATTTGAAGACAATCTTGAGCTAGGAATCTTCAACAGGAGGTAGGAACAGGGGGACACCAAAGGGACTTTTCTCCTTTCTGCCTAGGGATTTGTGACAGTATGCATAGAATTTAACGTAATAATAGAGAAGTATAGGTAGAAAAATGGTACTTTGAGTTATCAACAGTAATAGAAAACGCCTCACTCTGCAGATATTGTAGCCCAATGTCTAATATTTAGAAGTAGGAAAACATACGGTAAACGGAACTTACACCATCAAAATAGCTCAAAAACTTTAAGCTAACACAAAAGGTAATACCGGTCTATTCTCAAAAACTTGAAATAGCTTTCACTGACAGTGAATTAGGACACTTGGTTCACAACAGCATTTGCTTTTAATCATCATGTTTGGGTTGGTACCTTAAACAGGAATTAATTTTGTTCTTTCAAGGATATTAACTGCTATTTCTTAGGTTAAGCTTTAGAGAAAAAAAAAAATGGAAGCAGAGAAATCTGTCTACCTAGTTTAAATAATCCATTACACTCCCAGTAGATATAAGGCACCCCTACTGAGTAACTGGGTAATAGCTATTAAGTTTCATTCCTACTCTGAAAGCAGTTTCTCTTATAGTATGAAAAACTGTTACAAGATTTCATTCAGACACTAGGTTAGACTAAATTTACCAGACAGAGCACGTCAAACTGGATTATACTTCAAAGTCTATAATGAAAATAGACCCAATACTTCACGGTTTTTCTGTTTCATTTTTAGAAATTATAACAACTAGTAGTTTGCTATTTTTAGCAAACTATTAGTTTTTCACTCAACACAAATTATTCCACTTAAAAAATTTAAAAGATATTCCTAAAATGTTATGTCAAAATTAATTTCAACAAAAGCCTAATAATACTCAACAAAAACTAAACTAAGATCTGAATTGTAAACAAATTAACTTACCACTTCAATCAAGAAAGAAATAATCACTAAGACAATGAAATGTTTGGTTCCATCTCAGTAGTAGTAGTGGTGGTAATCACCATTACCATCACCATCACCACCACCACCATCACCATCACCATCATCACCATCACTACCACCAGCATCATCACCACCACCACCACCATCATCAAAGCATCCTCACATCAGTTTCTAAGACAATTTCACACACATTTATCTCATGTTTCTCATAGCAGCCAGTTTTATAGAACACCATGTTCCTCGTGTTTGGATTAAAATGAACAATGGTTGGTTACTCAGGGCACCCAAACTAGGCTACAGCAAAGATAATTTGAAAATTTCCCAGACAAAATATCAGATGTGCAATGTGATGAATAAAGTTGACACAAAACACCGCATTATTTCCACCAAAACCTCCAAGTTCTGACGCTTACTGCCTGTGGGACCCCTAATAAGACAAACATAATAACAACATCCACCTCTCACGACTGTTAACAGGATTAAAGACAGAGAGTTCACAGGAGTGCTTGACACACAGTAAGCTTACAACAGACATTAATTGCTGTAATTGCTATTTTTTTAGAACACACACACAAATAAACAGAATTAGTGATTGTGTAAGCTACCATCTTTATTTACCGTAATAACGTTCTTGGTGTTTTTTACCTGTGGCACTGGAATATATCAAACACAGAGGATTTGTCCACTTGGAAACTTATTTTAGTCACTGGGTCTCAAGACATTGAAGGTATGTCATGATATTCTTTATCACTGAATTTCACTAAAATCAATCAACTCTCTCCAAAGTAATCAGAAAATGCACAAACACAGCATGCTAAGTGGTTTATCTTAGAAGACATGATCACTTTATTTTTTTTCACAATCAAATAAAACAATCTCTGTAACCATTAATGGTAATGATGCGTATTTACTGTTTTCCAGTTTGCAGAACACTTTCAACACAATGGTGAGGGAGCTCCTCCTATCTCTTGCTTTCTCTTAGTTTGAAAAGAATTCTCCACACGGAGAGCCACATTTTCTACTGTACTCCTGCCTGCGACACAGAGCGGGGGGCCTCTGCAAGCAGCAGCACCTATATTATTACTTTTGCTCATTTTCTTACAAGTAGTTGAAGTAGTGAAGAGAAATGAAGGCCTACTCTTTTTTACTACACAAATTCACAGAAATCCTGGAGAAACGGTAATGTTTCACAAAGGCACTGAACATGCTTAAATTTCATTAGTAAAAAGACTACTTGATGACTGTCATTAAAGCTTTCAAATTTTGTCAGGGTTCTACAGAAAATTCCAGAGTTTTCTGTCTGAGTTTCTGTCTCAAGCTCTCCTCCACTCTTTGAAGCAGTAATTGCCACAGAACTTTATTTTTCTAAAGAGAATTCTCACATATGAAATCTTTATTTTGCAACCAGAAATATGAAAGTTTGACAGAGTAATGAAGGAAGTAAAGTCAACAATAAAGAAGTTTCCCTCACCTTCAAGAATCAAGACCTAAATATAGAACCACAGATTTCTAAGCCCTGAAGGAACAAGACTTCAAAGGTACTTTATAAACAGCAACTAATCATAGTAGTAATAAGAAGAAGAAGAAAAAGAAGTTATCTTGAAGTTATTTTTCAAAATTCAGTCACTTAATGTTATTAAGGATGAGCAAAAATCCTATATCAAATATAACAGCACAGAATTTGGAATTACATTTGATTTATATTCATTTCTCTTGGGAAACAATTTGGCTTTGCAAATTCTGTTTTTATTTGATCTTATTTTATCTTTTATGCGCTAACGGTGCGATGTATCGTCATCACACTAGTCGTCACAGGAAAGTAAAACACACCTCATGAATAGAACAGGACCCATGGCAACTGCAAAAATTCATGCCAGTTCCCTGCAGCACATGTTTGATATTTAGGACCCTCTCTGTGCAGGATGAACCTATCTCTGTCCCCTGACAAGATGCGACTTCTGCTTTCACTATTGTAAGAGTCCACATCCAACGACACTGAACCTGGCCCACCATTTCTATCTAACGCCCCATTCACCACGCATCACTGAGTGCCATCAAGTGGCCGACATTTCTTGGTCCTGAGGAGCTTACAGTCCAATCAAAAATAATGTACTCCTAATCCTCTGGGGCATGAGCCCAAGATCTTTGCTTTATAAAACCAGAATGACAACATGGAATTCCACTCTGCCTTTAAAAACATGAACTTTTGGAAGAAAAAAAGTTTACAAAAGAAATTAAATTAAGAAGGATAAGAAGAGTACAAGAGGGAAAGAGCAGGAAAAGGCTATAATTCACCATTAAAGAAAATGCTGGGAGACGAACATGAAGAGAACAAGCTTTTTATGTTATGAGCTGGCCCCGCAGCCAAGTTCAAAACACGGCTCTGGTCACCGCAGATGTTGTGAAGGACATCAGAAACAGACTCCATGATGTCAGTTTCAGGCTTGCCTGCAACTTTTCAAGCACCCTTTTGACCTCTTAACATCATCTCAGGCCTTATCCCATGAGGGCCCAAATCCCTAGTAAGCTTGGAACTGCCCCACATGCCTGGATATTACCCCCATATATGCTCATTCAAGCTCAAACACTGTGGGACAATCATATGAGAAGGCGCTACAAAATAGGCAAAATTACCAATTAGTAATTTCTTTTAATAATAAAAATGATCAGTAAAAATGAAGAATTCCCTACCTTGAACACATCCAGCTGTTGGTTAATTGTCTCCGTTTCCATACCAACAGGGCCTTGAGACTCTTCATGCTCTTCAGCCTCCTGAAGCAGAGTAGAAAATTCCTTCAACTTGCCGTAGAATTCTTCAAGACGCTCAATTGTCCCTTCTACCTGCTCTTCTCTGGCTTGTGCTCGGTCTAGTAACTTGTTGCACTGTTTGCTTAAAGCCTCCAAGTCCCTCTTGATTCCAACAAGATCAGGAGAAGTTTCTTCTGTGGCCAGCATCATCTTGCAGGTTTTATTGGCATTGTCGTTGCTTGCTATGAGGGCTTCCAGTTTCTTCAGAAAGCCTTTAATAGTCTCCTTTTGCTTTTGCAGTGTTTCTACATCTCTCCCCACAGGGGCCATGCTGTCCAGTTCATCATCAAACTCGGCAAACTGAGAAAACATTTCTCGGATGGTGTTCTGGAAATGCCCAATGCCCTGAAGCTTAGTTTCTAAGAATGAACACTTTTCATCCAGCTGCTGACTTAGTGCACTGTGCTCTTGAGCTAAGCTTTCTGTTTGTAATAAAACATCAGAGGTTCCCTTTGAGTCTGAGGCTTCCACCACAAGGTCCTGTGCAAGTCCTTTGGCCAAATCTACCTGATGCTTCAAGGTCTGAAGTGATTTCTGCTGAGTCTGCAACATAGTCAGGTACTTGTTACTGTAAGCCTGGGGGCCTAGGGAATCATGGACATCCAGCTGTTCCTTTGCACACTGAAGCTGCCTTTGAGCTTCTTTGGACACTTCTTGAAATTCTTTAAACTTCTGGGCCATGTTCTCCAGGGAAAGTTTCTTACGGTGAAGTTGTTCAGTGACCATGTCTACCTTTTGGATCAGTGATTTAGTCTCATCTGTAACAACCTCTTTATCTGTCTCACAGACATTGAGCAAGCTATTGGCTGCGTTGTTGAGCAATTCTACCATCCCAAAGTGTTGGTCCATTTCCTTCTGCAGAGACTTTAACTTGGCAACGGAATTCTCTGTTTCAGCAGGATCCAAGCAAAACTTTATTTCCTCCAGGTTATTCTGACATTTGTCTATCCACGGCCGGAGAGTCTCTACATGTTCTCTATACTTGAGGGCTTTTTCCAATGAATCTTTTACCTGGTCCTCTCTTTCTCTCACTTGCTTATTAAATCCATCCCAGTTGGTTTTAATCGTGTTAAGTTGTAACTGTAAGGCTGCCTTCTCAGAGCCTTGTGTTTTTAATAACAGATTTTCACCTTCTGCAATGGTTTTTTCATAAATATTAGACTGAGCACCCAAAGTTTTATTAAAGTCTTTCTGATCTTTAATTAATGACTCCAAGACATCAACTCTGGCTGATATTGGGTGAGACTTGCTGTGCTCTTCTTTCTTTGTATCCAGCCAAGCCTGAAAATCTTGAGACATTTTCTGAAATTGGTGGGAGCTGGCACATGCTGACTGAAGGTGCTGGACATGATTCTCTAAAAATGAAATCACAGATGTGTTTCTATTACATCAAAATGTTGATTTAATCTATGACAAGCCAAAAGAAAAACCACCAAATAAATGTACGGAACCGTCTAAAAGCAAGGGCTGTTAACACTGACTATAAGAACTACACTGACTATAAGAGCTGAAGTTATTGACAAAAGGGGAAAAAGGAGCAAGAGGCAGGCACCACAGCAAGAACAGAGACAAGGCTGGATGCCAGAATTATCTGTATTCTGGTGCGGGGAAGCGACAGCTGTTCAAAGTTCTAGGTTATGCTGATAAATAATCCATTTCTTATCAAATGTGACTTTTCCACTTCTATGATTTTTATATATCATGGAGGCAGTGTAATATAGCACAAAGGATCTACATGGGTTTGGATCCTGGTTCAACCCCTCAAGAGCTGGAAGACCCTGGGCAACGATTAAACCTCTAAGCCTCATTTCTCCAAACATAAATTGGCAACATTAATAGAAGCTGTTGTGGCAATAAAATGACAGTGCGTGTAAAGTTCTCAGCTTAATGCCTGTCACATAGAAGTGTTCCTAAGAGTAATCATAATAGCTAATATTTATTACCGATATCATGTCAAAATAAAGGAGTAAGACTGAAATGGTTGCTATGATCAGTAAACAAATCCAATCAATTAAAAAACATAAACTGAGTATTGACCAGGGGCAAGGCACCTAGTGATACTTTCCAAATAGAATAAACTCAGCAGCCAAACGTCCTCGTCCTTGGCCGGCCCTTCTGAAGTCCAATAACTCACTGCTACTGCCTGTGACCAACAGTGGCACATCCGTCACCAAATTATGGCCAGAGTAGGTGAGAGAGGCAAGTACCAAATGCTCCTCTTTCACACATTTCTCTAGAAAACCTTTCTATGACAGAAGCAGACAGAGTAACTGCAGATGAGAAAATGATGCAAAGCCTTTTTAATAACTGTTTACATCTATTTTTCTGGTGCAATAAGGCTGTCACAGAGCAAAAACACTGACATCTTTTAAAAACCAATTTGGAACACCTGGAAATTTTAATGGGCCCTCATTGAGTGGATTTTGCCCACGGACCGTCTCTCTCCTATCTGTGCAGAATTAGCCTAACACCGCGTGCGCACATGAACACCACTGCCCTCTGCTCTCCTGGGAGGGCCCCCTCTTCATTTCTGCCCTCAATGGGGGCAGATTCTCTGTAGGGTCCTGGATTCCCGGCAATAGTTTGGAAATAGGCAATACAGGATCTCTATTTCCAGGAAATACAGAAGACAGACACACCTGCTTTCTGTTCAATATCCTTCGATAATTTTAAGATGGCTTCCAGCTGCCTGCTAAGTTCTGCTTTCAAGTACTCTTCCTTCACCAGTGCTGACAGCTCCTCACAGAGTGCCTGGGCCACTCGGATCTGCCTCGTCTCCCGCTCTATCTCCTGCTTCATCTTCTGAGCTGTTTCCAGCTGCTGGGTCATGGCATCGGGGTGTGAGCCCCCGGCCACACTGCTGCTGAGCTGTCTGTCCAGGTCACTCAGTTTATCGGTGAGGCTCCTCAGCAGGCTTTGATACTGAGTGCTTTTAACAATGGCTTGGTCGATCCAGTCACATCTGTCACTCAGTTGTCCTGTGAGGCTGTCCCATTTTTGAGTCACGGCCGCCAGCTGCTCCTTCACAATCCCATGGAAGGAAGGGTGCTCCCCAGGCCTGCTCAGAATGCCTTGACCAGCTGCTCTCAGCTGCTCGTACTGGGGTTTCCGGGTATCAAATTCTTGTAGCAGAATCTAAGGCAAAGAGGTAACGAGGGTAAATAAACGCACAAATTATCGGATAATTAATTACAGAACACACAGCTTTAAGTTTCTAAACAGACAGAAACGGCACTTATTTATCTCTTGCTTGTTTTTGTTCCTGCTTTCCTAGCTTTTATTTCCAGGGCAGAGCAATCATCTTAAATTAATCCAAAGAGCAATGGTGCTTCACAGAGATAACACTTTGTCTAAAATAACATCCCCCGAAGGGGAAAAAGAAGAGAATAAATATTTTTGGTAGTCTGGGCAAAACGAACAACAATTCACGTATAATTTTTCATATACAAAGGAAAACACTGCTATTGGACAAGTTCACATCACAGTAACACCACATTTGTTTTTTCCTACTTGCATTTCTCTCTTTGTAGGATTTCTAAAATATTCTACAGCATTTTACACCAAAGGAAATGCACAGTGACAACAGTGTTAGAATACATTAACTCAAAGTGCATTGATTTACAAAGGTTCTTTTTTTTAACTTAAGATTTATTGACGTTCATAGTCTTTATTATAAAGATTTTAGCTAATAAATCATGTTGCTCGGAACGTGCAGGCTCAATACTGGCTCGCATTATAAAATGAATGATCCAAAAACGTCCTTCTTTTAGTCCAATATTTTATTCTCTCTGGGAGACCACCAAGACTAGGGGCAATTATTTTTACCCAAATGTTTATTCATACCTTTTGTTTTCATTCTCTTCAGATTAAGAACATACATGAACCAGGACATGTGACTCTAAACTACTGATTCGTATTTTCAGAGCACAGGACCAGTCTCCCTGCTCTAATACCACCACTCACACAGAAATAAAGCTAACTAAAACCACCACGGAGCTTCCGCTCTGACATCTGACTTAAATTGTATGGATTTCTTTTCCCATTGTGGATTTGTCCGCTTAGAATCAGACTAGTCTAACTAACCCACTGGGTTTCAAGGTTCCCTCTCTGCTCCCCTTATTCCTTCTCCTCTTCTTATTCTGTCTCTTCCCCCTCAGGGCTGTACTGCATGAGTTTTACAAGTTTCATTATCTCCTACCACAATCAAAATAAATAAAACCTCAAAGGAGTAATTTCTAAACAATAAAAAGCATATACTAGCTTCTCATAAAAATGTTACTATTTATATGATCATGGTAATACTTCAAAGAAGGCCCTTTTTAACAGGGTCTGCACAAACCACGATAGGACTGAGATGATCCAGGGACTTGACCCACTGGGTAGGCTCAGGAGGCTACTCTGGGATACCTCACAGCTTTACTTCTCCAGGGGGTTTCCCACTAACCTCAGGACAGCATCTTCTGGACATCGGAGACATTACAAACACACTCCAAGGCAGTTAAAGCACATACCGTCCAATGCTAATGTATTCGTCATGAAAACACCTGTCTTGTTAAGTCAAGGAATACTCACCTGCACCTGCTGCCTTTGTGTGTTCAGCATGTTTGGGTCAATTGACAAGGGCCCAAGAACACTGACCATCAGTTCTTTTTCCACAAGCCACTGTCTTAACTGAGCCTCTACAGTCTGGAACTGGGTCAGATTACTGGAAGATTCTTCTAATTTCTGTTGTCTATCAACTGTTAATTGATTGAGTTCTTCCCACCTAGAATCTAAAAGAAGAAGATAAAGAGTGAAACTGATGTTCGATTTTTATACCTTTACTGTGACTATATCTATGAAGACTACAGGATATGACTCAAAATGATATATAATATTATGGCTATCATTCCACCATTATGACTCTTCTTACGTAGTTTATTCAAGTCTAACCTAAGAGAGTTAATTGGTAACCTAAGATTGTTAATTTAATGCTACAGATTTTATGGTCCTGATGGTTGTGTGTCAAGTGACGTATAAGAAAAATACATCTGAATCTGATTTTAGAAGATAATGTAGAATATGGAATATTCTTTAAAGCAACCAGGATCCTGAGATCCCTCATTCCTTCTAGAAGTCCTATAGAGTCTGTTAATTCAACTATATCTGACCTACTAGAACAATAAACATTAATCCTTTTCTTTAATATCAAATCTTCAATGATCAGTTCTAGGCAAATGACTGTCAAATTTGTATATCTATGCCCAATCATTCTCTTCTATTCAAATCCCACATTAGCAACCAGCTGCTTGAAAGTTACACTAGGAAATCTCACGAACCCTTTAAACTCCACATTAAAAAATAAAACATTATATTCCTATCAAAACTGGGGTATTTTTTTGACTTTTAGATTTTGTTCAAAAGTTATTCTCTCTCCCATGTCACTGAGATGTAATAATCCATAATGTTCTTGCATGACTCTCCTAACTCTCCTACAACCTTGATCATAAAACCTTAAACCCATCCTTTATATTCCCAATGTCCTAACTCCATTTTGGTCCTCATCATGGTTTGCCTAGACCAATGGTTCTCAAACTTTAGCTGCATTAGAATCACCTGGAGGGAGTGTTAACACAGGCTGCTGGGCCCCAACCCCAGAGTTACTGATTCAGTAGGTCTGAAGTGGGGCCTGAAATTTTGCATTTCTAACAAGTTCCCAGGTATGGCTCCCGGGAGCACCCTTTTGAGAACCACAGACCTAGACTACCAGTCTTCTGACCGGTTTCCCTGTTATTAGTGTTTCTCAGCTGCAATCCATTTGATTCCAACATAATTTCCCTAAAAAAAATCACTTTTAAGTAGGTCACTCCCCTGCTCAAATCCTTCAATAACTAACTGCTCACCACCTAGATGATAAAATCTGAAGACTTCTGCTTGACATTCAGGGCCTCCTGTCAACTGGCCCTAAGAGGGTTTGCACTCTGAAATGAATCCTCTAATCTACCTCTGCTGATCTTACCATTATCATCCAAACAGGCTTTAGCTCATACAGGCCCCATACCTGACATCTCTACTCCTACCTTCTCTTCACAACTCCACTGGATCTCACCCTCTGCCAGGAATCCTTTCCTGCTCTCCCCACCCTCACGCCAACATGCTCCCTGAAGCCAAGCGCTACTGACCAGCATTTGAGCACACTGGTCACTCAACATTCACTGATGGGTGTGATTGGTTGATCCGATAGATTCTTTTCACTTAGCACAATACACTAAGGGCTGACTTCAACAGAACCCAATCCCTGAAACCTTATCGAATGTTCTAGTCAAACACATCTGATGACAAAATAACGCAATCAAAGCAATAAATTGAGAGGGAGAAATATCAAAATCTTATCAGGGGGGCCGGCCTGGTGGCACAAGTGGTTAAGTGCACGCGCTGCGCTACGGCAGCCTGGGGCTCGCCAGTTCGGATCCTGGGCGCGCACCGATGCACCGCTTGGCAAGCCATGCTGTGGCGGCGTCTCATATAAAGTGGAGGAAGATGGGCACGGATGTTAGCCCAGGGCTAGTATTCCTCAGCAAAAAAAGAGGAGGATTCACAGATGTTAGCACAGGGCTGATCTTCCTCACATAAAAAAAAAAATCTCATCAGAAGTTTTTTTGAAATACACATTCCTCATTCCTACCCCTGTTCTAAAATGTCTTCATAATATTCCTCCAAGTAATTCTAATATCTCAGGTGAAAACCACTGAATTAGGGACAAATTAATTACAGTGCAATGGGAGTCTCTCTAATTGGATTAAATATACCTTTGAACATTAAGATCCCTTAGGATTACCTTTTTCAAACTAAAATACACTTACAGATTTCTAAATTTATCACAGCACATCTGACTGTAAAGAAAGGACAATATTTAGCTAAACAAAATAGAATAATTCAAAGTAAAATAACTCTTATTATAATTATAGGAAACACACAGCAAGTACTATGTGCCAGGTACTGTTCGTCCAAGCTGTACACACACTGGCTCGCTGAATTCACCAAACAATACCATGAAGTAGGGAAAACTATTATCATCGTCTTACACGCCTTTTCCATATCATTATAATAATGAAAAGGGGTGATAAGATAACAGGGCTTTTGAAGAAAATTCTGTACCTATGAGGAACAGTGTGTACAGGGATAGGATTGGGATATGGGATAACTCAGGATAAAAACCCAAACCACCAGACTTCTGTGGTGAGCTACTTTTTAATACTGGTTGGGGAAGAGAAGAAGAGCGTAAAGCATGGAGCTGGAGGAGCCCCAGAAGTAACTCCGTGAAGGAGAGGGAAGCCTACCTTTTCCAGACAAATAAATGAAAAGGAATATTTAAACTGAAATATACCCAAGCATAAAAAAATTAGAAGCACCAAAAAGCTAGTAAAAAATAAAAATAATGAAAACAATGTTACTCAATGCACAGCATTTTATTAACTAGTATCTATCTTCATAAAAATAAATTGAGTCACTGTGTTTAGCAAGAAAAACAAAAGACATGCCAAGTCTCAGCACAATACAATTTGAAATGACACTTTTTTATACACAGAAATAGATTCCAAACATGAAGCAAATCCAGAAATAAGCGAGGCTGTTGGATAAATGTTTTCTGATAAAGATTATGATTTTAAGAAATGATGGCGCTTCTGTTCACGGACTCTGGTGTGAGAAATTGTAACATACCTATTTCTGTCAACATCTGTTTCCATTTGGGGGCCTCCGGAGTATCCGGGTTCTCCTCCAACAGCTCTGTCAGTTTGTCTTTCAACTCCTGCACTTTGTTTACATTTTGCTTCAGTTCTGCCTCAAATGACTAACAAGGGAAAAAAAGTAAAGTAACTACATTAAAGTATGTCAACATCAAAAGACAAAGACACATTTATGATAGAGCATTTTTTTCTCTAGCAGGACCAAAAGAGGAAAAAATCCACTGTTAAACGCTGAAGTGGGTGAGGAGCCTGGATTCAGCAGTTAATTATTTTCTCTTCCTCTCCTTAACTAATCTTCAACATCTGATAAAAGAATCCCAAAGAGGAATACTATAACTATGGAGATAATGACTCTCATCACCACTATTACCTAGGAAGAATTTCATATTATTCTCAAACAAATCCCTTTGGAAAAAAGAAGGATGACATTAATAAGACTATAATTAATAAGAAAATCAGTCTTGACAAAGGCTGCCAGATATGAGAATCTACTAGTGACTAAGCACTTTTCCAGACAACACATTATAGAGTTCAAATACAGGTTAGCAATTTGTAGACATTTTTACCATCATTGTCACAATGTAAAACCATTTTCCCAACCATGACAGTTGTAGAAAGAAATATCATCTATTAAAGAAAGGGAGGGCATGAGCTACCCTATTTTATACTAGACAGACCAGATCCCTAATACACTTAGCCTTAAATAAATCTTTTCCAGTAGTTGACTTGTTAAAATCTCAGACTTAAACTGATTTAAAGGTGGCAAAGTTGCTTACGTCCAATAGTTCACTCAACTTTATCAGGTCTGCATGCAAAAAATAGGTGAGTATTATCATCAATCTCTAGAGAAAGGCACATAAACAAAACTGGCAAATTATTTGCTGATGGGTATAGAGCTAGAAATCAGAACAGGCTCCTGACCACCAGGGCTCAGCTCTGAATGCTCATCTGTTCTCTTTCACGTCTTCAGTAAATGGACCCACAGAAGATACCTTATTCTGCTCAACTTGCATCTTGACAGCTTCAGTGTCTGTCGGTGTGGGTGCCTGATGCCATGTTGTTGCCGTTTCGTTCATCTTTTCTAGCCACAACATCATTGCACTGGATTCTTCCTGAGCCTTCTCTAATTTGGTGAGTTTAGTATTCAGTTCAGCTATTTTGTCCTTAAGCAAGAGGCCAAGATCTTCATAACCATGGCTTATGTCAGTCATCTCCTTTTTAATGGATGTTAATCCTAAGAGTAAGAAAAAAAAATTTTACTGACACATTTTCAGTGTGTTTAGAGTACAGCTCTGGAAATAAAAGTTTGCTTTACATGATATTCCCTTCTATTTTGTCAATATTAAGCCTACTATGATAAAGTCATAGAATTTTTAAAACTAAAAGGTTAGATCATCTTATAATGCTATTTAATGACAAATAATTTAGGAACATTGCATAACACAAGTGAAATGAAATAGATATATCTTAAATGGAATAAAAAAACAAAACCATGAAATGTTAGTTAATAATTCTTCAGGCATCAAACTCAAAAAAATAGCCCAAATAATGTTATCCCAAATGACAAAATATCTCAAATTAACCAAAAAGAAGGAAACATAACCAAATGCCAAACTGAACTACTGGATTTTACTAATTTCAGATGAACAAAATTATATAAAATGTCATATTAATATATTTATGGAGAATGTGATTACTATATTAATACCATTTTAATTCAAACTTGAAATTTCAATATATACCTACTGTTTATCTCTAGAAAGATATTCTCTCAAAAAAATAAATAGCCAAGTTACTTTAATCACTAAGCACCTCAAGTTACTATTTACCTTTATTTGCCAAAATTTCCTGAGTATCTGTGGCTGTTCCTTCACCATTTAATATTACTCCACCTGCAAAAATGTTAACACTGAAGTAATCAGAGATTTCCATAGTATTTCTATACATTATAGTAGATGGGATTAAATCAAGCCCCGTAAACAGTAATCATGTAAACATGTTATTACTATTTGAAAATGTAAAATATTGATTCAATTTCAAAATCAAATGAAGGTCCAAAATTTAAGGATCAAGCTATATCCTCTCTTCTATATAAAATTTATTCTTTAAGTAGTAACACAATCACAAACACTAAAGTTTCAGTAAATTTAGATTATATACATCACTCATTAAATATTAATTTATAAAACAGTTTTGTGATAAAGTTGCTTTATTGTTAAAGTTATTTTAGTGATAAAGTCTCTGAAGCTCAGAAGGGGCCCAATATGTAAGTGCGTGGCACGAGCATAAATGACTGACAGACAAAATTGTCTGGTGTAGTTACACAGCGTTATCATGGGTTTAATGGAGGCAGAAGGATGTAAGAAGACATGAAAGGAAAGTTAAAAGTGAAAAAAAAAAAAAAACCCTATTACTAAACCCACATCAGGTCAACACAGAGAGAGGAGAGCCCAATGGATAGAAGAGCCTGGCTTTGGTATATGACTCACTTAATTTAAACCCCAGCCCCACTAATTACCAGCTGTGTGACTGGATAAATTAATCACCACCCCACCAAACTGATGAGGACAATAATACCTATCTTGCGAGACCACTGTGGGAATTAAAGACAGTTAAACTATTGTCTAGTCAATAGGAACCACTCAGTGAGTAGTAACGACTATTTCTCTTTAATTATGTAAACATCTAGCATTGCCTTTGTCATAATCAGAATATTAAAAAATCAGTTAGACTTTCTCATGTTAGTATGCACTGGCTCCCAATCCAAAACACAAAGACATTTCCCTGAATCAACCAAATAAGTCTAAGCAAACAAAAACAATTCAATATCTGATTCTTAATCTAAGTTTTGTCCCTTTAAAAAAAAACACACACACACACAATGGCATTTCAGATGGAAGTGAAAATATCCTGAAGATACTCAAGATTAATTCCTACCATGCTTGGTAGTTAGAAAAACGAGGAAAAAAATACTTTTTACTTATTGCAAATATAAAGTGGACACCAAGAACTAAAATAAAACACAATAGAATTCCTTTTCTTAAAAAAAAAAAAACAAAAAACTTGACATTTCATGAAATCTGATTAGGAGAGGAGAGAGATCATCACACCATTGACAGAATGAGTACTCCCTGAAATGGGATTAATAGAGCGGAATGAATGGGTGGTTGAGAGAGGCCCAGCTGGAACATCAGTCTCACAATAGGGGCAGCTGGGGGGCTGGGCAGAACAGATAAGCCACAGAGGACACTCAGACACCCTCAGAATGAACATATGAGATGTGCCTTCTGTCTATTCTTGAATTTGTTTTTTAAAAACCTGATATTGACAACAATATAAATATGTTTTGAACTTACAACTATATCCACAACCTAACTTTGGAATCATTATTTATACGTGACTCTCCCTTGTGGCTCAACCATGATTAAGATTGTGATTTGGATATGCTGGCGAACATCCTATATAATTGTTTTCTTTGGGAACAGTACAAGGAATAAACTAGATGGGACTAAAACACGAGACATCCGCTCTATAGAAAAGAACCTGTTTTCTTCTCTCACTTCTTCCCCAGGAGACAAGACTCATTTCTTTATCAGATATTTCAAATGGAATTTCAACATCTCCATTAATTAAGGTAAAAACCAAACACATTTGGAATCTGATCTTTCCCCTTCCTTACTATAATGCTCCTTATTCTTACATATTAGTTTGGCTACATCTTAACTATAGTCTTTAATAAAATGAAAGTAAGAGGGATCTGAAATTTAACTAGTACAGATACTTTTCCATGGCAGCTTTTGGTGTGTTAATAGATACCATCTTTCTTGTCACTTTCCCTTCATATTTCTGAGGTTATTTTATGCATTAATTTAAAAAAACACACACAAATAAAGCTAACATGGGTGGATCCAATTCTGATGGTTTTTGCTATGAGCGTAAATAAAGCACATACCTGATTTAACTGCTGCTATTGCCTTTGCAGGAGTGGTCACAGCACTTATTAGGTTACATAGTGAGATCCCACTGTTGTTTACTTTCTGAATCTCTTGTGTTTTCAAACTCCACTTTTCTTGTAATTTCTTAAGATACAAAAACACATTATTTTTCAGTCTTCCCAATATTTTCAAAGTTACACATTATAATTCAATTTCTTAAACAGATCTTAAAACAATGATGATTGTGGCTCCTGATTTGTGGGGGAGCGGATGGAAGAAAAAGGCACCATCCCTATTTGTTCCAACAGCCCAGGTGTCTGTTAACACTGTTAGCAGTGAGAAGTGGGGTACCATCCATCCTGCATTCTGCTCCTAGCCACGGTGGAAGTCAAACTATTCCTAGCTGCCTTGGGTTCCAAATTAACTGTCAACTGTAAGTCTGGAAAACTGTACTTGGTAACAGCCAAGTTACAAGAAGAAATGTATTAGAAATAATAAAAAAAAATGGGAATTCAGAATTCCATTAATAGTGACTTTTAATCATCAAAATTTCAATGACTTTTTAAAAACACACACCTCCACAAATTGAGTGGAAGAATTGCCATAACTGGTCATAGGTTTTATGACTTGAGTCAGAGGACTTGTATACTATTTGTATTAGAGATTCAAATAGCTTCTGTCTTCAAATACTGGTTCTAGTAATATATCCATGCTTGAGTAAAATGCTGAGCTGAAGAGAAGGATCTTTTATTTAAAATTATGAGAAATGGTACGAAAAAATAATTGAAACTAAGTAGAGATTTGGTGGGGAAGGAAATCTGAGAACAGTCAGCAACTCACTAATATGTTTCTTAAAAAAAAAAGCAAATTAACTGAAAGTTTGTGTCCTTCCTCAAAAGGATCCATTAACCCTATGTCATGATTTCCAAATATCACCAAAATATACTGCACATACATGAGGATTTAACTTATGTAATATTAGATAAAAGGAAACCACTATTAGTCTTCTAACCTCTCAGGCAAATGAGAAATTAGGATTAGATACAATGATTCACCTTAGTTTCTTCCAAAGATTTTCTTAAATCCTCTGCACCAAAAGAAGGCTGCATGATGAGAACGCTTTCCGTTGTTTCTTTTATCCATGACTTTAAGGATTTAACAAGGACTTGGAAAGTATCCATCTGTTCTTGACAAGAAGATACAGCTTCTTTCCTGGATAACAAAAATCATTGAAGAATTTAAGCCACAGAAAGGAGATGCTCCAAAGGACTAATTACTAATCAATAATCATCCCCATATCAGGCTTAATATTAAGGGAATGCTTCCCCCACGCACACTCTAACTCTTTGATACAAGAGGAAAGGTTTCACAGGTGGCAAGTGAAATCAACTAAATAACTATTTGTCTATTCCTCAGAGGCAAGGTCCATAGATAAAGATAGGAGCAGTAAAGATACGTGTAACCCATATGTAATGGCACTCTACAAGGCTACATAAACTCTGAGGCTATATAAACAGTTTTAACATTATTTAGATTCAGTGAGCTTTGATCTGTCCACTTTATATGGTGCTTAATGCCAGCAGGCACAGACCCAGAAGGGAAACATTTACAAATCACTGATATGGGGAAAACATGACGCCATCTAGTGGTTTCTGCCTTTACTACAGTCACTTTAGCGGATGGATCAACTGAGTGCTTTACCAAGCACAGATTTCAGCCACCAAAAACGAGGTGAGACCTAGGGACTGAAGAGTTTTAACGAGTGCCTCCCCGATAGACACTCAGGAAGCTCCACGGTGAACTACATGGATCTTTCTGGACACTCAGCACCTGGAGGGAGAGCACATGCCCAGCACAGGAACAGCTGTGAGGACAGTCACATCAGGTACACAGATGACACATGCACATGTGCAAGTGTGTGGAATACTGGCATGTAAGAGTCCCCGCAGCTGGACTAACTACTGATGACTACATGGTTTTACAATTGGACCCATTTGAAAGAAGAAACAACCTAGTGTTTACCGAGGAAAATCAAGAATATTTCTTCTGTGCAATGTGAATTAAATATCATATGACAAGATGAAAATATAGCTCTGTTAGTACAGACAGCACTCAAAACTTTTAGGCGGAGAATTCTGAAGAAATAAAGAATAGTTGAAAGAGAAATAACTGTTTTCTATCTTTTTCGGGCCTTTTGTATAAACTTGAGCAAAACCAGGTGTATATTCTAACCTAACATGAGATCAGAAATATAAAAGTTCAGTCACAAGGCTTATCGTTGCACAGCTTTTTAGCTCAACTTAGGTTCATTCTCTTGTTTCTTATCTTGTTTGTTCATGGGGTCATGTCTTATCTACAACTCTTTAAAAAGTAAACTATTTTACAAAAAAAAAGGCCATGAAGAACTATACTGAATTTGCACAAAGCTTCTGAATTGAGCCCAGAAAGCAATAAACCACCAGCTATCTTTCAAAGTCATTTCTGCCTTTGCAAATAAAAATGTGGTATTTACCAAAGGCGTCAGAGACTATAGCGAGCTCAGATTATTTTCAGTAATACACTACCACCACCATTTTTTCTTACATAGTGCCTTCTATTTTTATGTAAGAAGTATTGAATTTCTCTCCTAAATATTTTAACAAAAATATACTTCATGTTAATAGCAAAAAAAATAATCAATGTAAAAGCACTTATAAAGTAGCCCTATGCTTATTCTCAAGTTTTCAAAATTTTATGTATCTATATAAGTAAATAAAAATAATTCATTCTAATCAGTTATCAAGTAGAATAAAATCCAGTTTCTTAAGCGATGCTTACTTTTCTTTGATGGTATCCTCCGTTTCCTTGAATTTCTTTGACAAATTATTTGTTTTTTCAAAAACCAGAGCCTTATCGCCTGGCAAGCCATGGCTGGATATCTCCTTCAAGAGACTGTGCAAAACTTCAAGATCTTTCTTGTGTTCTAAGAATTCAGAAGTTGATTCCTACAAAGCATTCAGATATTCAATCAATATAAGACATTGCTAGATCTTCAAATGGGATTCCATCAAGAGGTATGTATGGGGCCAGAATGGCTCTCTGCAGAATTTCACAGAATGATCCTGCCTATAGTCAGTACTCTACATATAAATAAACATGCAGGCAGGCTGTTTGAAAGAGAACACAGTAAACTTTAATTTAAAAATTCACTCTTTACATTCTGTCTCGTTGTGGGTTCTGGTACATAAGATACCTAAATCATCTATGATATGTGGAAAGTGCATGTGTGAGAAATGATGGTTCATTTCTAATCAATGAGCAAAGGCTTCAAGGATAAGATGGGGTTTGAGATTTTTAAAGGAGGAAAGCATAGATCCTTACTAATCCATCAGCAATTAAAATGATGATGGCTAATTACAATTCTGCCAATAAATGTCTGAGCTTGTCTGAACTGTTAATATACTTGACCAGCCTTGTGACTATTATGGAAGACCTACCTGCATATACTGAGACAACTCAGTAACATCTTTTCCAGGCACATCCATCTCAGTAAGAGCCTGAGTTTTTGTTTCTAAAAACGTTTGGAGCTTTTCTGAGAGGTTCTCAAAGAGTTCTACTTTGGTTTTTAGCTCCTCCATTTTGGCAAGTTTTTCTTTGTGTTTATGACTTGCTTCTGAAAAGCGAGCAGACAAGTCCTTCATTTTGGCTTGCAGTGAGGATGCGGTGGATGGGTCCGTTGTTTCCATAAATTTCTTCACTTTCTCATTCACGGCATTTATACTGCCCTGACGACCTGCAATATCCTGTTCCAGCATCTGGAATGAACCAAATATCGCATATGTTTTATAATGATGTCTACAAATAATGTCACTGAGTTTTTGAAAATTACTATTCACAACAACATCAGCTTGAACAACCTGTGACTAAGGAAGGTTAACGGTGGGGACTGACTGACAAGTTTGATCTGTCCTTTGAGGAATCCCACCCCAAATCTCTTCAAGGGAGAGTGGAGAACAGCTGGCAAGTTGCCCGAGCGAGACAGGAGGCAGCTGCTACTCAGCAACCTCTGGGATCTGAGAGAGCCTAGGGATTACCCATGGTCCTAATTTTTAAAAGGCTAGACAACAAGAAGACTGATCTGATTAACCTCATGTGCAGCTGGCTGAAGCCACGATAAACAAGGCAGAACCCGGGGCATGTGTAAGCCCTCTATAATGAATAATATTCACGGAAAAGTATACAAAGCTCTTTCCATACTCCTTCACAGAAAACTTGTCTTATGCATTTGTCTTTGTGCAAGCACTGCTTTCCACAGTCATTTTCAGGAAATGTCTCTTTTTCTATATCCTTAAATTTATCTTAAATCTACCCATCCCTGGAGCTTATTAAACAAGTGGGTTTTTTCATCTAAAAGTGTTATTTTTTTTTCTTTTTACAATGTCACTTACAATGTTTTTACTGATGATATCCTGAAGAGCAGCAGAGTTTAAGGGCACTTGAGCTTGTTCTTTCAGAGAACTTTCCACACCTCCCATCCAGTCCAGCATCTCGTCCAGGCCGTCCTGCACGCTCAGGGAGCGGGTCAGGGTTATCTGGAGTTTCTCATTTCGATCGTTAACAGACTTGGACAGATCATCGTATCTCCCAACAATGTCATCTAGGCCAAAAAGATCAGGAAGTGGTAACCACAAAGTTCTCTTTGCCCTATTCCTTTTCAAAAACACACTAAGGTGAATCACGAAATTTTCACACCAAAATGGGAAAAACAAAAAAAGTCTAAATGATGAATTCACAATGTGTAATCAGAACACCAGCAAAACCTCAAAAAAGAAAAAAAAGATCCCAGTGGAAAATAAAAAACTGAATTTTTTAATAAATAGTTAATAGATACACATCAGCTGCATTTGAAAGATTTTTGGATGCATAAACATTTGAATTGTCCCAGAGAAATAAAAGTAGTCCAAACAGCCAATCTTTTGAATAAATATTGGTTCCCAACCTGACATTACAAATTAGCCATACTTGATAACCATATAGAAAAAGGCGAGAGTCATACCCAGCTATTCTCAAGGAACAATACACAGTTATAAAGATTTATCAAGAATTAACCTTTACATATAAAAATTATCTCTCTCTCCCTTGCTGTCTCTCATATACACACATACACACATTAAGTTTTTGTCATCCTTCACATCATAAGCAAAGTACTCAAATGCACAGGAATCCGCAGATGCAAATGTATTGAGAAAATAGACAACAATGAAAAGTCACTTGAAGGTTGTGATTATGCTTATAGAATATACATAAATAGAATTTTATTTGCAAAGTTTAATAGCAGACAAAGGGAAAAATAAACAAGGTGAACAGGTTGATCTATCTCAGGTGAGATTAACTTTACTTTCAATGCTAAAGACTTAAGGTGCTAAAAAAAAAACTTTCTGGCATAGTTCCCACTCGATATAAAGCTCTATATTTTAACATCCCCCATTCTATACTGCAGACTGATACTGTCTCAACACAAGGTTGACATGAGGGAAGCCATATTGTAGAAAAGAAACCATACTGTAACTCTGAATGACCTCTGACTGACTAACCCAGCTGGATATGCACCCTCTAGGAGATCTAACTGCTCTGTAGATTTTATGACCCCTGCTTGTGTATGTACCTCCCAGCTGTGATAAGACGATAACTTTGTTCTTTTGAGTTCCTTAGGAATGTGATGACCCCTAACAGAGAGTCTATCTGGTGTGGTGACTCCAAGTCTGTAACATTAGAGGGTTAACATTCCTAACTCCCGTCCCTATAACTGTCCTATATAACTGCTTCAAGATGCTGTGCCCCCCTTGAGATGGTTCTTTAGAACACTAGTCCACCATCTTCCAATTTGCTAGCTTATCGCTTAATAAAATGCTCTTTCTCTGCCACCATCTTGCCTCTTGACGGATTGGCTTTTGTCTCACAGTGAGATTGTGCCCTTTGCGTGGTCCTTTGCGTGGTAACAAGACCAATGAGAAGTTCAAAGAACAACTGTTTTTAATGTATTCGTCTCTCCCCCCAGCCGGAAAACAATCTATTTTTAATCATCAATTTCTCACTTATCAATAATTTGAAAAGCATCTAATTATTTCTGAATGCTTTAGTCTGAGATACATTGCCAAATGCTTCAGCAGGAGAAAATTTTGCCCTGAAACGTCTATCTAGAAATGAAATATCTTACATGCTTGTGTTTGGCCCATGGAACATAATCCATATAAACAAACAATACTTCTCTTTGATTGTTCTAATATTATATGATGAGAAAACAGTTTGACAAATTTTCACTGAATTGAGAGGTTAAGTTTAGATGATGTAAAGAGACAATCATACTCTTGTCACTAAAAGACGACGAAGCCCCCTAGAACGCTGATGGGGGAGGAGGACAGCACTGAACATGTGCATATGCACCAAGATGCTGTCAGCAGAGGAAACAAGCAGCAGGGTCAAATATGAGCCTGAGCATGCAAGTCACAAGAGCAGAGACTCTGAATTGCAGGTTGTGATTGGCGGGTGAGAGTGATTTCCCATACAAAGTCAGCTTTTTTAATAAAATTAACACATTTTGAGTGTTTCTGTTTATTTGTGGACTACTCAGTGATAAAATATTGTCACTAAAGTGTTTCTTGATTTTAGTAACTAAAAAATCATTTTAGAAAAAGGTACAAAACACACTTTACTATAAGAATGTTATTTAAGTGCTTGGTTTTCTTAGAAGTCAGACAGATCTTAGAGAAACTCCTTTGTATCTTAAATATATTTTCACATATTTCTAGAAAATTATGGCAGAGAGAAGTTTTACAGTCTTAAAATAACATAGCAGGGGCCGGCCCCGTGGCTTAGCGGTTGGGTGCACGCGCTCCGCTGCTGGCGGCCCGGGTTCGGATCCCGGGCACGCACCAACACACCGCTTCTCCAGCCATGCTGGGGCCGCGTCCCGCATACAGCAACTAGAAGGCTGTGCAGCTGTGACATACAACTATCTACTGGGGCTTTGGGGGAAAAAATAAATAAATAAAAATCTAAAAAAATCATTTAAAATAACATAGCATATGGATTTTATTTTATTATTATTTTTTTTGAGGAAGATCGGCCCTGAGCTAACATCTGCCAATCCTCCTCTTTTTTTTTTTTTGCTGAGGAAGACTGGCCCTGAGCTTATATCCATGCCCATCTTCCTCTACTTTATATGGGACGCTGCCACAGCATGGCTTGACAAGCAGTGCATCGGTGCGCACCCAGGATCCGAACCGGCAAACCCTGGGTCACCGCAGCGGAGCGCGGGCACTTAACTGCTTGCGCCACCAGGCCGGCCCCAGCATATGGATTTTAAACAAACAAAAGCAAAATTATGTACAATTAACAATGGGAAAAATGTCAAAATGCCTCTCTAAATAATAGAGATACATATAGTCTTTCTTACTCCTCCAAATCCCTACACTCAAGTCCTTACCACAGTGGTTGCCAATGTGGGGTGTCAAGACAGTGCAATGGGGTACAAGAACAAAATGTTAGAACTTCCAGTCATTTTTATCTTCCACTTAAAAATTTTATATTTTGTGTGTTTCATAATTATACATAATTTGATAAGATAGTAATATGTGTATGTAATTTATAAATATATGTGCATCTATGAGGGGACATGCTAAACATCACTTGATGGGGTGCATGATCAAAAAAGTTTCAATGTCTCTAAGAATGAAAAATTTCCCTTCTACAGAATGGCTTTAGAAGAGCCAAGTTTCATCTTTCTCTTTATCTAAAATTTCTACTCAGATTTAAATTCATGCTCTCTTTGGGGTGAAACATATGTCTAATCATCTGCTGTGTTAAGTTGTTTTATTTCACACACAGAGATACACAATCACCTCAAACCACACATTAAATATTGTGAAAAGCAGCAAAGTCAAAACAAAAAATGCAATATGACAGTAAACAACATTTATTGATAAGCCATGGTGCATTTAGTGTAAACTAAATACTGTGAGTACACACAGCAATCAGCAACAGCTCTTCTCTCAAGAAATGCCCCACGCACATGTGAGAGGGCACAAAGGCACCACTGTGACTGGATCTGGTATCACTAAAGAACTGGACTAATCAGAATCCTGTGAGACGAAAGAGTTCTAGAAAATGGAGAAGTGGGAACACTGTTTTAAAGCGCGGCTCTTATCCTCTTAAACCCATGCTCTTGCTTTTGATAAAGTCAGAGAGTCTAATTTGTGTGTGTGTGTGTGTGAGGAAGACTGGCTCCAAGCTAACACCTATTGCCACTCTCCCTCTTTTTGCCTGAGGAAGATTGTCGCTGAGCTAACATCTGTGCCAATCTTCCTCTATTTTGTGTGTGGGACACCACCACAACATCGCTGGATAAGCGGTGTGTAGGTCTGCACCTGGGACTCGAACCCACAAAACCTGGGCCGCCTAAGTGTAGCCCGTGAACTTGACCACTACGCCACTGGGCTGGCCCCTCAGAGAGTCTATTTTGGCCACAGGTTGAGAGTCTAGCTCTGCTCAGTTCAATCAACCACATGAATCTTAAGTTCTACTTTCTGCAGTAAATATTACATAAATAAGGAGCGTTTGTTACACTGTCAAAGTATTAAATTAAAATTTAAATATACTCTTCTGAAACGACACAGCCCTCTCTCCCAAGATTCTAATACACCTGTCAAAGAAGGCATGCCTTCTTCTGGGTTGAGAGGCACCATTTCACAGTGAAAAGACAGAAGTAACACACTATACACCAGTGAACGTTTTCTGTCTATGCCTTCATTTAGAATTTAGCTGTGACACAGGAAACAAGGAAATGATCACTCACCCAGTGTTTTCTGGATATCATTCTTGGCTGGAAGTAAAGATCCCCTGGCATCCAAAAGCACTTCAGCTGTTTTTTTCAGTTTCTCTACAGCAACCTGCTGACTTGATATCTGTCCTTGCAGAGCCTGGAGGATTGAATGCTTCAATTATACTCAGGAGGACTAAATAATAGATTTCCAATATGAAAAAAAAAATGATTTACAGTAAAATAAAGTTGAATTGGACAGAGTAAACTTTTCGTCATTATCAACTTACTCCAGAGTTCTTAGAACAAGGCCAATTACAGTGACATTAGCAAAAGCATCAGCCACTCAGGATAACACAAATTCAGTGTGGAAAGAAATCCTTAAGTGTATGTTCATGATAACTGGCCTGATTCTGATCCTGCAACCCTCTACCCTTATCCTGAGTTCCCCCCTAACACCCCCTTCTAGGCTTTGCACGATACCCCCACTACCACCAGAAAACAAAAACAAATGAACAAACAACAAAAACCCTTTGGGACCATTTCTGACTCTAGGTCAGGAGATAATTAAGGACTTCCCTTTCAGTAGATCCTGACTGAACACTAGTCATATTTATTTCTCTTAATTCAATAAATGTTACTTAACGTCCAACAAATTAAAAAAATCTTGCTACATTTTGTGAAAACACAAAAATCAAACAGACACGAAGTTTACCCACAGGGACCTTACAGTCTAAGGCAGGAAGTGATAAGCACCAAAGGTGAGTAAGAAAGTGTTGCTGGGAGTTGAGAGGAGGAATAACGGGATGAAAAGGAGGGCTGCCTCGAAGGGGTGGCGTTGAGTTGGGTCCTGAAGAAAGTGTGGATTTGGCACACAGAAGTAGAGAGAGAGACATTTCCCTGCAGAATGAACAGAAGGAACCAAGATGAGGACAGACACACGAGAGGAGCAGGGGAGGTCCCCTCCGGTCTGAGGATGTGTATGGGTGAGTTAACAGCAATAGGACTGGAAAGGCCTCAAATGCCGGGCGAAGGGGTTTACATTCGTCCTGCAGCAATGGGGAGTTGTTCAAGGCTTCTGAGGAAGGGGCTGATGTGCTCAGAGCTGTCTTATGGGAAGGCTGAATCCGCAGCAGAGTGTGGGATCAATTAAATGGGGAAGAAATGAAGCAGGTAACGCCAGTTCAGGGGCAACTGTAGCAGGAAGAAAGTAGAGAGGACCTGTCTGGGCTGGGAAAGCAGAATTGGTTACGGAGTTGGGAAGAGTCCACAGGACTTGATCACTGGTTATCTCAAGCTGTGCTGTCCAATATGCTAGCCACTAACTACATGGGGCTTTTTAGATTTAAATTAATTGAAATCAAATAAAATTAAAAACTCAAATCCTCAGTGGTACTAGCCCCATTTCAAGAGCTAAGTAGCCAGACGTGACTAGTGGTTACCATGTTGGACGGAGCAGATTACAGAGAATTTCCATCATCATTAAATGTTCTACTGGACACCACGCTTGAGAAGGCAGGAACTAATGAAAGAGGAGATAAGAGAAGCATCCAAACTTTTTGAGCCTAGGTAATTAATGGAATTCGTAAGCAAAAGTAGGAGCAAGTTTAGAAGCAAAAGAGAGTCTGTCTGGGAATTCATGACTTTAAAGTGCTTTTACGATCCCCACAGAGAAAGAAACAGCAAAGCTGGAAATGGAGGAGACGGAACACAGGCTGGAACTAGACATAAAGCAGTGGAAGTCAAGATCCATGATGAGGCTGCTAATGCAGAAAGCACAGAAATACCCAGGAAGGAGGCCATATAGAATCACGGGGAGCACTTACAGGTGAGTGAGGCGGAGAGGAAACCAAATGCGATCGTGGATGGAAATCGCCCAGAATTAGTCTGTCCCCAAAGTTTAAAGGAAAAGAGAAAGTGGAAAGGCTAACAGAGTCATCTGCTTCAGAAAGGATAATATAACCTTGAATTTGCTGAATAGAGGCTCCTGCATTTCTCTGAGGAAGCAGATGCAGTTCAATGAGGAAAAAGGGGGTAGAGGCAGACACCACGGCTAAGTCTTCCAGAAGTTTGGCCCTGCGTTCCTAACACCTCTGACACATCTCTGTCCAAATGTGCTGACTGGCCACGTGGCCCCACGCTTGGCTTTCTTTTTACTTGAGGTACGCAAACTCCTCTTCTAGTCTTGCATTTGGATTTCAAATGCAAATTCCCATATGCCCAACTGTCGATGAACTCATCCCTGGCCGTGGGCCCAGGTTTCCAAACGCCTCTTGAATGTTTCCATCTGGGTGTACACAGTCACCTCAAATGCAAAAACCTACACCTGTACATCCTCCTGTGGTTGCATCTTATTACCCAAGTACTAAACCCCAGGCTCCTCCTAGACTCTCTCTCACCCTCCTTTCCACATGCAAATCAACCATCAAGCCCTGACTATTTTACCTGAGTCATATAATTTTTTAAATAGGACCTTTGCTCTGTATTTCTGGATGACTGCAGGATAATCTCTCGTTCACCCAAAAAAAGCATCCCGTATTCCCTGACTCCAATCTCTTCTCTGATATAGCCTCACAATGTGTTTTATCTAAAATACATATCTGACTATATCCTCCCCCTCTTCAAATTCTTGCAGTAGCTTCCCATTGCCTTCATAATAAAGGCAAAGACTTGAGCATGCTATAAAAGGTCCAGTGAAATCTATTCCTTAACTCTATCTTCAATCTCATCTTTCTCCACCACCTGTTCTAGAAATGTCCAACCACACAGCTATTTCTTAGCTATTTGCTCATGCGAGACCCAATGTCTTAATATCTCTACATATCAACCTTCTTATGTAACCTATCCCCTCACCCTGAGCCTGGCTCTTATTCACCCCTTAATATTCAGCTGGAAGCCTTCTACCTTTCTCCTCATCCCTAGTTGAAAGTACTCCCCTCAAGAGCTCCCATAAATACCCTGTGCATATCACTGGATTTATCTGCCTCTTCTATCAAACCGTAACCTCCTTGAGAACTAGGAATTCATCTGTTATCACTGCCTAGCACAGTGCTTGGCACATAGGAGGCCCTGATAAAAGTTTCTGAAATAAATGAGTGAATGAAAAAGTAAATAAATGAAGATATTAGGTGTAAGATCTAAAAAGTATCTCTTCTATTTCAGCCTTCATTTCAAACTAAAACAAATGCCTAAAGCCAATGGCAAAAATTCCCACAACTGACTTTCATATCCAAGAAACTGTGATGATATCCAGGCAGTGTGTATATGTCAAAAGGCCCCCAAACTATGGTCAACATGGGATCTGTGATCTGGATACTAGATCCTACAGTTGTTCCAAGAGGCCAAAGCATCTGCATCAGAATGGATCTGTTTGGGAAATTCTCCCAGAGGTTTAGTTACAGAAACTATAAGAAATTCCTCAAGACAGAAACTTTGCCTAGAAGCAGACTGAACTCTAAGCCACAGGGACAGCTTACTCACATTTCACGGTTATTTAGGAGATGAAAGGTTAAGGGCACCTCCAAAAAAAACATTTTTTTAGAATGTGAGTTCCCCAAGGGTAGATGCAGGGTTTTAACACCTTGGTGTCTTCACAAAACCTAACAATGGGCCGAATACATAAATGTCTACCGAATGAATAAATATATGTAAAAGTTATCATGGTTCTATAAAAACATCCAATACCAAAGATGGCCTTACCTACCATCTTAAAACTTAGAATAGATTATAAAAGAAGCATCTCTTCTTTACCTCTTCTCTTCGAAACAGCCCATGCCTTTTCTCTCCATAATTATGTTTAAGAGAGTCACCAGTTTTAATTCCTAACACATATTAGATGATAATTTAGCTATAGTAGTGGTATCTAGCACTACCTTGGAATAAAACTGTAAAGTATTCAAATGGGTACCATATACTGTTTTTAATGGATTTCAATGAAATTAAAACATGCAAGAAGCATTTGTGACAGAGCATACTGCAAAATGATGACCTTGGCCTCCTTGCCTGGACCAGAAGAGGGTGAAGTTTATAAAGCCGTGGGCACTTGTCCGGCTGATAAAAGTTTCCTGACTTAACCCCACTCCAGAGATCAGCGCAAGCCTGCAAGGTCGACATGTTGGTCAACATGATCCAGCCCACGCCTAGTGCCACACCCACGCCTCTAGACTGGCCCCAGAATCTTGTCTTTCTGTGCCTCACAGGGGGCTAAAATCTTGTTTTGTCCACTGATTTCCCTGGAAGCAGATCTTGAAGAGTTTCATCATGGCTCAGTGGTCTCAGACTGCTGACAACATAGCTAACAGTTCTTCGAATAATAAACATGCTGTTGGAAAGAAATATTTCAAATGAAATAATTGGGTACCCCCAAAATTGCATATATTATACAAGAGAACATAAGTAGAAGTTAGCATTGTAAATGTAGAAAAGACTGATTTTTTTTGTGGTAGTCTTATGTGCTTATACTATCGTTAAAAGAAAAATAATTGTAAAATGTTAATAAAAAATGAAGGAAATGGAGACTACCTAATCCTCGTAAAAATTTACCTTCACCACAAGCTGAGATCATCTGCAAGGAAAATACGTACATACGCCAGGAACAACTTTAATTGCACATTTAACTTTTTAAATTATGCTGTGGCTTAATTAGAATTCACTCTCCTTTGAGACTTTGCTCTCTTTTTTACATTTCTTTGGCTGCCTTAGGACTAGAGGAGTCTTCTTGTGCAGCACATACCAAGTAAGCATTCCTCTGTTTACAATTAACACATGTGTCTGTTTAATTAAAAAAACCACAGCATTCTTTTGGGTTTGTTTTTTTTTTTTTGGTTCTAGTTCCATAAAGATTACTTTCACACAAGATGTAATCAGTTTCCTAACATAGATCTAACCTAAAATGTGCTATTTCTATTTTATATACTTTCCTATATTAAAAATACCTAACTTCCTAATTAAATGTAATAGAAGCGTACCTCGTTTTACTGCGTTTTCCTTTATCACGCCTCGCAGATATTGCATTTTTTATAAGACTCTCCCCCAGCAAAAGGATTATGACTTGCTGAAGGCTCAAATGATGGTTAGCATTTTTTAGCAATAAAGTATTTTTTACTTAAGGTACGTACATTGGTTTTTAAGACATAATGCTATTGCATACTTAATAGACTACCATATAGTGTAAACATAACTTTTATATGCACTGGGAAACCAAAAAATTTGTGTGTCTCACTTCAGTGTGAAATTCACTTTACTGCAGTGGTCTGGAACGGAACCTGTGATATCTCTGAGGTGTGCACCTGTATAAGTCATCTTGATCAAGATTTTAAGCTATTGGCATTTCCTACCAAAATAATGGCCTAATTTATGTCACAGCCTCCCTTCTGCCCCTACCACATATACTGTCCTTGGACAAGGAATCAAGTGGGAACTGAAAACTTAAGTCAGATGTGTTCTTGTGCTTGTGGAAAAGAGAGAGAAAAAAAAACAAACAAAAAAACCCAGGACTGGGGGGCCGGCCCGGTGGCGCAAGCGGTTGGGTGCGCGCGCTCCGCTGCGGCGGCCCGGGGTTCGCTGGTTCGGATCCTGGGCGCGCACCGACGCACTGCTTTGGCAGGCCATGCTGTGGCGGCGTCCCATATAAAGTGGAGGAGGATGGGCACGGATGTTAGCCCAGGGCCGTCTTCCTCGGCAAAAAAAGAGGAGGATTGGCGGATGTTAGCACAGGGCTGATCTCCTCACAAAAAAAAAAACAAAAAAAAACCCAGGACTGAAAATGCACACCCAGAGGAAGGAGGCAACCCCTGGAGGTTGCATCAATCTAGGGATGCTGACCTGGCCCAGGACATCTGCCTGGTACCTAAGGCAGGGATAGGCAAACTGTCCAGCCCCGGAAAGAAGTAGTGCCCTCCATCCTCTTCACCTCCCCACCTGTCTCCTCCTTCCTCTCATCCTACACTTCCATCCCATGCTTCCATCCCCCTTCTCTCTGCCTGGGTCTTAACCTGCCACATTTCACCCCAGGGTATGATTTAGCTTTCTTTCAGGTGGAAGTCTCCACTCTCAGGCAATACCTAACATTAAGCTCACCCAATAGAGTTTTCCTTGTTAACAACACAGTAATGATTTTTGACTCTGTAACTAACAGATGCAACTGAATTCTGAGAGGCAGTTGTTTAACTACCAATACAGTGTTTACTTTCTAGCTCTGGCAGCAATAAGCTACGCTACCCATATGTTAAAAGGAATCACAGAAGAGATTTATGAAACTTTCAAACTCAAAATTATTGGTCATATGGAATAAGAATAAAATATGCCAAAAATTATCTCCCCTTACCTTAGGATTTTAAAATATGCTTAAATTTAAGAAATAGAATAGAGACTCTCTCTGCCACTGTGGGTATGGCTGAGACTTCCACAACTATGTAATTCCCACATTATGCCTGCACTTTGGTAAGATCAGGTAGACTTCCTGAGAACTGTGCTGGGTAATAACTGCAGTTTGTATCTCTAAGAATCATGGGGATACTCAATAGGAACGCCAATCCTGGTCCTCAGCCCTGAATGTGACAGCGACAACCCTTCTGCCCTTCCTCCTGTCCATTCTTGAATGAGTATTTACGAGTACCTACTATGGTCCAGGTACTGCTCTAGGCACTGGGGATACAGCAATGAACAAAACAGACAAAAACACCTGCCCTCCCGGAGCTTAATTCTAATGGAGGAGAAAGACAACAAACAAAATAAGTAAGTGTAAAGATAAACGAGTGATCCAGACAACACTGGTTCTTGTTTGGGAGGAAGGAGCGGTGGGACGCAGGTAAGAGCCATAACAGCAACGTCAACCAGTTACACATCAGTGGAAAAAACCATCTCATTAGAAAGAGAAATGAATGGACTGTGGAAAACTAGAGTCGTAACTCCCTCTAGAGAGAGAGTGCACCTGTCCCATCCTCTGTTCCCCTTCCCTGGGTGAAACTATAACAGAAGTGTGGGTAAGCGGAAGGGTTTCAGGAAAACTACTGAAGGGCTGGATGGATCTCTCTCTTTTCTCCTTTTTTTTTTCTTTTTACCTTGGTCTCTTCTAATTGCCTTTGCAGATTTTTAGGGTCCACAGCAATGGGCTCAGATAAGTGTCTGCTCGCTGTGACTTCGAAGGCCTGGAGCCCAGAAAGAAGTCCACAGGAAGCATCTTCATAGTGTTGATATTTATCCACCAGATCTTTAAGATTATTCCCAAGGACATTGCACTAAAAAAAAAAAAAAAAAAAATTCGAAACAGAAAAAGGGTAGAGGATTAAAATCCATGATTTTTATATGTGTTAAATAACCTTAGCACCTATGAGTGATATAACTTAGAAAACACCAGACTTCAACCAAAGTTCATGAAATAAACTATAGGGCTAAGATTTTCTCCTTTCTATGAAGAAGTATCCTCTAACAAGCCAAAACTCACCATAAAAATGAAGAGACAGTGCTAGATTTCTACCAATTCAAAAACATATTTACAAGGGCTAAGTCTTAATCCAGAATGAAGGATTTAGGTATCAATCATCAGAGGAGGCTGACCTATGTATTTGATGGAAAGGTTTTCGAGGTGCTTAAGACTATATGCTGCACAAGCTTGATTAACACAAGCAGGGCAAATCCTCTAGGTCAGAACAACACAAAGGCCAAGAGCCAGTGATGCTCTTCAAGTGATCTGTGCAACCCGGTCGGTCCGTTTCCGGTCGGTCCGTTTAGCTTATATTGTAAACAGAGAAGTGTTTTCTTAACTTTGTTTCTTTTTTTAAACAAAACTCTTTTACTTGTCCACAAGAATAACAGAAGCTGAGACAGTCTGTTAGCCAATAAATATTAAAATAATACACTGATCAGGGGCCGGCCCGGTGGCGCAAGCAGTTAAGTGCGCGCGCCCCGCTGCGGCGGCCCGGGGTTCGCTGGTTCGGATCCCGGGCGCGCACCGAAGTACTGCTTGGTAAGCCATGCTGTGGCGGCGTCCCATATAAAGTGGAGGAAGATGGGCACCGATGTTAGCCCAGGGCCGTCTTCCTCAGCAAAAAAAGAGGAGGATTGGCGGATGTTAGCTCAGGGCTGACCTCCTCACAAAAAAAAAAAAAAAAAAAAAAAAAAAAAAAAAAAAAAGAGAGAAAAAAAAAAAATAATACACTGATCAAACAAATCTGTAAAACAAACACTTGTATATTTGTGTAGGGAATTATCTGAGATGAAACTTCAGTTCTCAAGCTGAGAGGCTGCAAATTAGCAAGCACTCTTTCCGCTTAGAGCCGAAACAGAAACGCCACCTGCTGGTCAAATTGGGTTTGAGAGCTAGGGTGGCCGGGAAATCACCCTCCAACTAAATAACTTTAGGCTCCTAATCTTTAAACACATTTTTCAGAAGTCAAGCAGATGAATAAGACTGAAAGAAGTAGGATGAAACTACCTTATTTTCTCTGCTTCAGTTTTTAGATATCTTGCTTCTAATTCCAAAACAAAAGTTAAAAGGACAGAGTGAAAACTATAACAACAGATTCACCTTCCTCTTAAAAATTAAAAATAAAATTACCTTGGTGTAGAGAGACCTGAACCGATCGGTAGCATGATCCAGTTTGCTCTGGACTTCTCTGTGGGTGGCAGAAGTGTCGATATCATCCCGGCCGGCCTTGCCTCCACCATCCCTCCTGCTGCAAGATTTGGCTGCTTCTAACACTCTGTTTCCAGAAATGGTGATGTACCTCAAGTCTCCTTTGTGAGAAATTACATCTTCTGAGAAACTCTTCTGCCTCTTCAACTTGGCCATTAAACCAGCGACGTCATCTGCACCCGCCTCCAGGTTCTCGAGTTCTTGCTCTGACTGCTGCAGCCAGTGTTCAAACTCGCTGTAATCAGCGTCAAACTTCTCCAACTCCTCCTGCAGAGAATGCGTCAACTTCATCTTCTTCTCCGATGCAGCCAGCGCGGTTTCATAATGCGCCTTCAGTTCTTCCATGTTCTTTTGGAGTTTCTCCTTTTCCTCGGGAGAGAGATAGTGGCCTTGCTTCTCCAGCAAGGCTTGGGCAGACTGAGTGGCCACGAGGACGGCTTGGTGCTGAGAGACGATCTTCTCATGCTGGGCCTACGTGAAGACAAACGGACTGTGACGTTACAGCAGTGGGGGGGTTGCCCTGAGGCTGTAGGCGCTCCGGTAGCCTCAGGACCCACAGACCTACAGGATCCACAGCCGGACAACCTGCCTCTCCTTCACTTTTTCAAGGTACACAGTATTTCCCTTTTACTGGCGAATTTCAGAATCACAAAAGCTGCATTTTGAGCACTAATTTTTAAGGAGATTTCCAATCTCCTCTAGGAAGTACTTAGATAATCACATAGGACAAGGACTGTTTTGAGAAGTTTGGAAAAAAGGTCACGAATCTCTCTTCCAATTCTAAAATAAACATCTACAGTCTGATCTCATTTTACTCAGTGCTTCCTCACAACCACCCTAAAGGGATTGCTAATGTCTTTACCTAATTAGGGATCAAACAAGCACAATATTTTTTAGTAGGAAATGATCCTGAAAACATATTTAATAAGAAAAAAAGAATTTGTAATTTTAAAATTATAAAAACACTATGACAATAATTAAGCAAGAATAACACACATTCGGAGAAGCCCAGGGGAAGTCAGAGGAACACATATAATAAAGGAGAATATTGCAGCCGTGTAGCTCCCCTGGGCCTCAGCCTCCAGCATGTGGAAAGTGGAGACCTGGTCCTCTCCCACCGCACGCCAGGCACCGCGGCCTCCCTCGGCTCCCTCCGCCCCACCTTGTCAGGCACTTCGGGACCTTTTTCTTCAGTTGTTCTCTAGTTTGGTAACTCCTCCCTCAGATATCTGCTTGGCAGCTCCCCATCCCCTCTAAGTCTCTGCAGGAACCTCATCTTCTCCGTGTTACCTACTCTGACCATCCTACTTTAACAGTGAAAAGTGGCCTCCAACTCCACACTCAGCCAGCCCCACCCAACTCATTTCTCTTAGCAAAAAGTTTCTACCTCTAACATCCCACAGAATTGAGTTACTTATTGCCAGCCCTATCATCCTCACCCCCTAGTAAGCACGCACCAGGACAGGGAATTTATTTTGCTCACTGGGGAATCCCAAGTACCTAGAACAGTCCTGGCACACAGGGGCTGAAAAAATATAAGTATACGCTACGAAGAGAAAAGGACGGAGAAGCAGGGCTGTAGGGCGACTGTTCACTTATAAGTCTGATCCCAAGGAGTCACCTGAGAACAGACTCATTAATATTTGTATCCTCACTGTCTAGAACAAACCCCGCCACACTGTGGGCACATGGTAAATATGTTGTCTAAATAAGCTTTCTCCACAGCCTGTGTCTTTGGTACTTGAATTATATTCATATGCTGCCCTCCAGTAGGTCTTCTGCACATAGGAGGGTGGACAGACATATATAATACCTCATAAATTATCTGATCAATCCCCTTCCTTTTACAGATGAGGAAGCTCAGGCTGCAGGAGGAGAATCCACTGTCCAGACATGTGGCACAAACAGAAAGAGCTAGAAACAGAACCCTCATCATCTCTTGACCCTTGGGCCATCTCTCCACTCTACCAGGAGATGTGGAATTTCTAAAGCACTTTCAGATTCTCATATTCTTAGAAGTGAAGAGACTAGAAGGCAAATGTCATGCTGTGGCTGAAAACAAGGGCTTTCCTGTGAGGCATCTTGACATTAGAGTCCACCCACTGGCACTTTACACAAAGGGAATTTCAAGGTCAAGTCACTAACCTTTCCTGACTTCTTTGTAACTGACTCATATGGTTCCTTTACGAATTCATTAGCTTTTTCATTTAAGGACAACTACAATAAGGATCTGTAACAGGCCCTTGAATTGTGATATAATCTACACTTCCACTCTTCTCCTGGTTTAATTTGTATTTCCTATAATGTAAGAAGCTCATAGAGAGCACTCCATTCCGAAGACAAAGACTTGGAGGAAAACAAATGGACCCATAAAAGTTCCTAAAGTCCAGTCATCTGACCACTAAAAGCCAAACGCTGAAATAAAATGATCAATTATGGGACACTTTAAAAATGGTTTTTCAAAAGCTGCCTTTGCTCCTACGGTGGCTTTAATGTTAGCTTTAATTCCCTTCAGGCAGTGGATTTTTAGAAGGGCTTTCATTCCTCTTCTCAACAATGGCCTTGACTGTAGAGTCGAGCTGTGGCTCAGAGAGAACCTGAGAGAGCCTGGGCCTGCATAGCATGCTGGGCTACGGACACGCATTAGACTGTAGCAGAGCGACTGAGCTCATGGCCCAGTTTCAAATCCACACTCCAACCCTGACGAGATGTGTAGCCTGGGGCAAGTTACTTCACTTCTGTATGTTACAATTTCCCCATCTATAAAATGAGAATCATAACCCCAGAGAGTAGTTGAGAGGACTAAGTGAGTTAAGATGGGAAATGCCTATAAGAGCACCTGGCCGACTATAATTGCTCTATAAATATTAGTTATGATTATTTCTATTAATTCCTTATAACTCTGCTTCACTCATAAGAATGCCATATCTAATGATTTCTCATTGTTTTTGACTGGCTTAGAATAACGTATATCTGACATAACAATGAACCTAGAAAACATGACTTTACTCTCAATGGACATTAAAGTTTGAAAAGATAACTCATGTGCTAAGTTGTTCCTATCTTTACAGACCTGAAAATAGAATTCCAGAAGATCATCATGTTTAAAAGAGCTAACCTTAACTTTCTGGTATTGCTGGTTCAGATTTTCCTCAGTGGTTCCAACTCGACCGTCAACATCAGTTTCCAACAGATTACCATTAACTTCGTCCTCTTCTCCAATCGCCAACTTGCCATCACCTTCTTGAAAATGAGTCCCGTTCTGTTCAATTACCTGTTTCTCTTGTATCCCTGCCCTTTCTGAGTCTTTGTCAACATTTGACAACCAGTCCAAAAGGTTTTCTATTTTGGTTTTGCTCTCTTCCAGCTGCTTCACAGCTGCAACCTGGGCAGGGAAAGTTCACAATGGGTATTCTGAATACAGGCCAAGGCATTAGTTTTAAGACATTCCAAAATTAAATATTCAGATCATTTAAAATTAGAGTGGGGAGACTGAAAACTGACACACACTGACAACTGAACACACTGAAATTAAACCTTAGAGAAACAGGCAGTTACTTCAAAGTGTCCACTGTTCTTAAAAATACATTCCAAAATTTTAACTATAATTGATGAGTCCTCACACATTTCACAAATAGAAAGTCTCACAATCCCACTTAAATCTTTTTAAAAGTTAAGCAAAGGCAACTCTTCTAACCTTTTGTAGTATTTGGTCAATTACATACCTGGAAATCCAGAATTCTAGTCCCTGATACTAATCATTGCTTACTACCACCCAATATCACTTAATAAATCAGGAAGCTATTACACAAAGCAATAGTGTACCACATATGTGAATAAGGACCTTTTCAGTTTCTTCCTTGATTGCTGTCTTCACAACTTTATCGAGCTCCTTTTTCGACTGTTCTGCCTTTAAATTAAGCTGTTCACACTTTATCTTGGCTTCATTAAGTTTCTGTTCAATCAAAGTCTTATCTTCTAGTGACAGCTTTTCGCCATTCTCTTTTAAGAAGTTCTCTGTGTTTTTCACTATTTCTGCCAATGCCTGTGCACTTCCTTGCATATCTTTCTGTAATTCCTTATAAAACAAAAGAAAAAAATATCTTATTAAATTACTACCTATGTAATTCTTCCAGAATTGTAATTCTAAAAGAGGCAGTGAGCAGAGAAGGAGAATCTAGCATGGATAGGTTGAAAAAGCATATTCAATATGTCAATTTGAGTTGGTTTATTTAAATCGCAATATTTAACATAATTTGAAATCTCAAACAGCATTAAAGAAAAATATGAGATTTTTATGTTTAACAAAGGGATATGGTTTGTAAACCACTGAAAACAATGAAGTATTCAGTATATAATCTATACTAATTTGCACATACCAGATTTTTTTGTTATGTGAGCAAAGTTACAAAAGCTTTTAAATGCATAGTAATATTATTTATTCTGTTTCTAAACAATTAGTTCTCTAAATTATGTGCTAAGTTGTTCCTAAAATAATTTCTATGCTAACATAATTTCTTCTTCTAAACACTAGAGCTCTATAATATGTAATGTTTGCTTCTGTGCCTTGGCTGCTAGGAAGCTCAAGATTAAGACCTCTCCTCAGCAGTTATAGCTTTCCTCTGTCTCAATTTCTCTATGTAATTTCTGCTCTTCTCTTCCTCCTTTACTTTGTATTTTTATTCTCTATACTGTACTGTGTTTGAACTTCCGTATTATTTTTCCTTACTTTTATTTTAAGCCTCTTCAAATTTGTCAGAGAAGTATTTGAATTGAAAGAGATGCTACTGGGCCAGCTGCGTGGCTTAGTGGTTAAGTGCGCGCGCTCCGCTACTGGCGGCCTGGGTTCGGATCCTGCATGTAACATGGCTTCTCCGGCCATGCTGAGGCCGCGTCCCACATACAGCAACTAGAAGGAAGTGCAACTATGACATACAACTATCTACTGGGGCTTTGGGGGGCAAAAAAAGGAGGAGGATTGGCAATAGATGTTCGCTCAGAGCCGGTCTTCCTCAGCAAAAAGACGAGGATTAGCATGGATGTTACCTCAGGGCTGATCTTCCTCACACACACACACAAAAAATTTAGAAAGAGATGCTACTTATTGAGCCACTACTATGTGACATTAACTGTGCTAGTGACTTAACACACAATATTTACTTAACTCTTACAGTAACATAGCAATGGAAGTATGACCAATGAAGCAACTGAGGCTCAAAGAGATTAAGTAATAAAGCTAACAACGTGCAGAGTCTGGGATCTGGGCCAAGAGCTATCTAGTTACAATGAGAATGTTCTTCCTTCTGACACCAAAATAAAGATATCTTTATCGATACTGTGTGTTCCTTCATTGAAAAGGAATAAATTGCAGAGAAAGATGAAAGGAATAAGAAGAAATTAAGGAAGAGAAAGACCCCAAACGGATAGCTATTTCACCTGACTCGTGAGTGAATGGGTTGGCCTTAAATGGATCCAAGTTTTAACTCATCACACCTGGTATCTCCATTATCAAACCCCCTTTATATCTCCTCCACTCCATATCTCACCAAAAGCAGCCAAGATTACTCGGCTTGCTTGAAGTTGGAAATGTAACTCCTAGCATAAAGTTTAAAGCTCAGGCCTTGGGCATGTAGGTATGCCTTGCCTCAGAAAGCTAAAATGATTGCTGTTTTTCAATAATCCTGACTGCTTTCCAAATAATAGTAACTGAACTTAACATCAACATAGACCTGCTGATGCAAAACTGAATTCTACCTCTTGCTTGGACTGGTACTTCTGTAACTCCACGGTGCCGTCTCCGATCACGAAGGCCTCCTGGTGCCCAATCAGTCGGTTTTCAGTCTGGGTGAGGACATCACATATCCCTTGGAGTTTCTCTTTGTACTCCCGCTGGCGCTCAGCCACAATCTAAAGCAGAGCGAAAACAAAGCATCTTACACGGGCGGTCATAAACTCACTACTGCGAGAGCTCCTTATTAGAACACATTTCGCAAGTTTTCCCTAAATAAGCTTTCCTAAGTATGCTGTAAACATGATAGCAGTGGGGTACAAACTGAGCAAGGTGACACAGAAAGGAAGAGCATGTCCTGTATATAAGGAAACAGATCGTGTTTGGATGAAACTGCCCAAGAGAATACTGGCCATGCACATGTGTAAGAGATGGAACTTCTGACCGACAGGAAGAAGCATTCCATTTTCCCAAGCTCTTGAAACCTGCGACACACACAGTTAATTCTGTAAAAGGATATCAAAACAGAAGTTAGTCGTGATTTGTCTGTTAACACATTTGAGATGTGTATACAGGTTATCATGCTAGAGACAATGCCTAGGTGCTTCAAGAAATAATAAAAGGAACATTGCATGCGATATTTTTACTTAATCACTTTGTCTAATTCCATTCCCATCTCTTTGTTCATTACTGCTAATTACTTGCATCTTTCATTTTCCTATTACATATACACAGTTTTTCATCTCACAGGCCTAGATCATGTTTACTAGGAGCCTAACGCATCCTTGACAAGGTACTGAGTGTTTTATATTCACTCTTTTATCAATGCTCAGAATACTACCAGGTGAGCATTGCGACCATTTCCAATTTACCAATGAGAAAACTGTGCTTAAGTGACTTGGCCTGGGTCCCTCAATGAGGCAATCTGGCTCCAGAGCCTCTGCTCACAACTGCTGTGCCATACCGCCCCCTAGAGGAAAATGATACCCTAAATCTTCCTTATCCATATGTTCATCAATTTATCGCTTGAAATTTATGAATGCATCCATACTTCCCACTCCTAGAAAAAAAATCAAGACTCTCGTCTGAAAATAGTAGCTTAAGGGAGTCATGAAAATTTAAATAAAATGATTACAGTGTTATTATGGAAAACAATATTGTTATACATTGTAGGATCTCTACATTATACCCTATTGTGCCCAACCTTTCCTATTGTGCCATAATTCCTGGGTATCTACATTCCAAGTTCCACACTGAAGAACTAAAAACAAAGAATTCCAACTCCACAAAGAAAGGCACACCTTCTGATCATCAAGATCCTGTTCTAGCTGTAACTGAGTCTCTAAATGTTCCACCTGGGTGGTTACTGAGTCCTGGACATCAAGAAAACACTTCTGAGTTGTATTTAAGAGCCTCAGCAGTTGTTTGCTTTGGTTGGGAGGCAGATCTTGTGCATATTCAGATATGAAGAATTGCACATCAAAGGCGGTCGTCTCCAGCTGCATTTTGGTGTGTCCAAGGTCTTTTAACACATTCTGTGAACAAAGCAGTACAAGTTACCAACAGGGAGTTAAGCCATAACACGAAGTTCAACTTAACAATAATATGTATTTTTAAAATATGCTTCTTATATCAGGGACTCAAGGTTTTATGGACATTTTTTCGTTATTCATTTAGTCAAAAATCTATTTGTCATCTAATAATAGATGGTAATGATGAAATTATTTAAATACTATTGTAATTAATATTATATAAAAAGATAACCCCTCTAAGAATATTTTAACCTTGACCGCCACATCACGCTTAAAATGTAACTCTGACAAAAGGTAAAGATCCAACTTATGTACATTTAGCACATTGAAGGGGAACATTAACATTAAAATACTGCTTGCTAATGTTGTTGTATCCATGTAATTGTGGTAGCACATAAATGACACCATGGGAAATTTGAAATATAAATTAAATGGGCCAGAATTTTAGTTTTCTGACTCCGAAGCCAAGAGCCTAACCACCATTCATGAGGTATGCTGTTCAAATTAAGAACTTGGGGGGGAAAAAAGGCATGACAAAAATGACTAGTACATAAATACTACTTAGATGTATTTATATGACTAATTTATACTATTATGGATTTGACTAATACATAAATAAATACACAAATACAAATCTCAACATGTCAGTGGTAGGAAGAGTTTGATAAGGTAGCTGGGACAGCATCAGAATGACATCTCCAACAGTGTGATTATTTTACGGTTGTGTCAACTATGAACAAACATCTCATAGAGATAAAGAAAGGAAATAATCTCTTATATCTTTAGTAAAGTCATATTTGTTCCAAACATTTGTCATATTAAATCCACAGGTTTTTAAACGTACTTGGTTGTATTTATTTATTTTGATACTTGCCTTGAGAAACTCCAAACTTTCCTTTACATGTTCAGTATCTCGAACATTCACGATCTCCATATCCTTCACAGCTTTGCTCTTCTCTGATATCCAATGTGAGAACGACTTAAGTTTATGCAGAAACTCTTCATGGGAAACTGCTAGTTTAGACTAGAAAACAAAATTGTGTGTTTATTTCTGTCTGTCTCCAAATTTCAAATTCCTACAAATAATGATTCTGTTTTAAGGGCTTAATAGTCTGAAAATAAAGTATTTCATCTGATGACTAAATTTTCAAATAATCAAATTTTCTTCAAAACTCAAATTTGACTCAGTGTGAAACATTCTGATGCCTACCATTTCACAGTCAATGGCAAGCATGACGTGCTTCATTCTCTCTGAAGACGCGTTGCTGAGGGAAGAGAAGGCGGTCTGCAAACTTTGGTGGCTTATACTCAGTTCCTCAAGATGTCCTCTGGGGAAGTTACTGGGAAGAGACTCTAAAAATTCTTCAGCCAACTTCATGTCTTTTCTTAAAATAACAGCAATTGGAGCCAATCCCAATTCAAATGTCTACAAAAAATACATATTTCAGATCTATTTAGTGAGAAACACAAATATTACCAATATTCAAAACATAGAAGTAAAGAGCTCTGCTTATTTTTCCAGTTAATGCCAGCTTACAACCATCCTTAACAGGCAGCGGACAATTCTCACCTCTAACTGTTTAAGCTGGTTCTTCAAAGCTTCTAGATTGTTATCCAGAGACTCCTGGTTGTCTAAGGGGGGCTTCATATCCTGAAGCAAAGCCAAATACTCGTGCATTTTTGACGTGTGCTGTAAACACTGCTGTAACTCGTTGGAAAACTAAACATAAATTTGGACATTTTAATTCAATACCCTTTATGTAGGTTTTTAAAGCAAAAAAAATGCATGGGATTATTCCCAATGGTTCATGCAGCTACTGTCACATAAAATGTACAGTAAGTCAGCTTACCTGTTCCACTGAGCTATCTCCAGAAGTCACTTCTTTTGACCCTGAAATACATTCCAAATGGTTTGGGAAATCAGAGCACAGCTCCTCCAGCTTCTCCTCTCTTGGCAATGCTGATGCACACACAGTAGACTTTTCTAGTCCAATTTCTTTTATATTTTGTAAATTAAGGGAACAGTGGTTTCCTTCTTTGCTTTTAAGATCTTCGCGAATGTGCGGCTGTTCATCCACCATCTCAGAAGTAGTAGATGATTTTTGATTCAAGTCTCCAACCTGTTCTACTTTCTCTGAATATCCATCAGCAAGCAGCTTATGGAAAGCATTTTCAAGTTGCAGTGGAAGTACTTTAGATGTAACACCTCTTTTTTCTAGATCACACTCCATCTGAGTTAATTCCTTCATCAATTCAAATGCTCCTGTAATTTTTTGACTATATTGATTTTGCTTAAGTATATTGAGGAGAAGCTCAGACTTAAGATTTGCAATACAGAATGGCTCATTTCCACTCTCTGCTTTTAGTTCTGGTGAGTTATTCATGGGGGAAACTCCAGAAAAGTTGCAGATTTTAGAGTCACTGGGCACAGCGGATGCTTCATTTACCAACTGTGATGTTGCAACCCTTTTAATTAAGTTGTGCATTAAGATTTTAATGTCTGCACAGGCTGAAGGTTCTTTAACCTCCTGAGGATTCATATGACCTTCTTTCAAACTACTTTTTAAGATATCTTTTACATCCTCAACATATACCCGAGATAATTCAGGAATCTGAACCTCCTTTTCTTGGAGTCCTGGAGACAAGCCGTCTTCTTTTTGTGGTTGTTGCTCAATTACTTTCTTACTGTTAATTTCTAACAATGAGTAGTCAGTGCTCAAAGTGTTACTGGAGTTATCATTTCTTATTCCATTTGTACCAAGTTCTGACTGCACAAAATCAATATTTTTCCCCAGGTCTTCCACATTTCTAAGAGGTAAGATTGAAAGTGTGCTTTCATTTCTTTCTGGTGTGAACTGAGGAATTTCTGTTCCTCCTTCTGAGACACTTTCTTTAGTACAAAGATCATTACGTTGGACCATCTCATTCAGAGGTGAGTCTTCTCGGGCAAGGGCTGCCTTCTCTTCTGCATTATTAACTCCTAATTGCAAGTGTTCTTTCACAGGAGGGGAAGCTATTAGAGGACAGCTTGGAATATCTTCATGTGGTTTTAGTACATCTTTTGCTTTTATATTTTTAGCACAATGTTTTAAATAAGTAAACAGATCAAGCTCTTTCTCAGGTCCATCAGTGGATGAATCTTTCTCAATACTTCTATTCCCTTCAGACAATATAATGTCTGAAGTAATGTCATCACTGATCACTTTGGAAACTGATGAGTCAAATATTTCTTCAAGATTCTCAAACTGAACGGGACTTTCACTAACCACCGTTTGTTGATTCTTTGGTTCATCTTTAAGAGTTACGGTTGCTTTTTCAAGGCTTCCTTTCTGATTATGTTCTTCATTCTTCATGATTTGTGGAAACAGAAACTGATTATTAATTAAATCAAGACTCTCCCCCGTACTTTTACTAGGCAAAAGTTTGAGATATTTATTATCTTCTACTAGACCTTCTATAAGCACTTCTCCTTTACCTGGGCACATTTTTTGAATTAATGTTTCATCTTCTATTAGTATATTGTTTTTATCATCTCTCTTTTTCATTAGATCTCTTCCACTTCCTTGATGACCTTTGTCAGTTACAGAGGCTATAGATGACAAATGGCTTTCCTCAGCAGGTTTTCCTATTACATCATGCTCAGAACAAATGATTTTATCAAAAGATGAGTCGACTGGAAGCGTCACATTCTCAAAATATTGATCTCTGCCTTTCACAGAGTCAGCAGATTCCAGCCCTTGAATCAACTTGACCTTTGTGTTCGTTAGATCATTATCTAATTCAGCAGTTGAACTGATATCAGTATTGTGTAAAATACCTACAGGGCCAAAGGTGTTTTCTGATTCAGTGTCTTTAATGACAGGCAGCAATATATCCTGAAGGGCCATCTCATGATTCAAGAGGTTTTCTTTGCTTTTTCCAACAACCTCAGTTGTATATTTTGGAAGGTTGCTTCTTTCAGTAACTAAACTACTTTTACTACTTGATTCTAGCTGTAAAACATTTACACTTGGCTGTTTTTCTAAAGACACGTCATTGTGCTTTTCATCCAGGAGAATCATTTTCTTAACAGTTTGATTTTCATGACTGTTTTCCTTTTCATTTATGGTGGTAGCACACAACTGGATATCCACATCTTCAGCCTCATCTTGGCGCATGGGCTTTTCTGTCTCATCTCCTACTCCTTCTTCTTCATCATCACCATCAACATCATCATCATCATCATCCTGATCATTACTGTCACATATAGAATCCCCATAACTTTCTTCATTTTGCATAGAATCTAAACGGTCAGTATCAGATTTCAATTCTTGTCCAGTTACATACTCTTCTTTTCTCCCTCTCCAACAGCCAGTATCATCAAATTTTAACGAAGCACGGAACCTCTCTTTCCTTCCTACAATTTCATAATCAGTCAATGAGTCAGACTGCTCGCCTTTAAGGTTATTTGAGCTTTCCCTTTCCGACAAAGTTTCCAGCAATTGTCCATTAACTTTGTATAAGCCAACTGAATTTAAATGCGTTCTTTTACCAGAATCTAATTCAGCTTTCTCCATACCTATGTGAAAATCCTGAACAGACTGTACTTTTCCCCTCACACTTAAGCTATCAACTAGTCCCCCCTGGGTCACCATAGAATTTTCATTCTCTTTCGGAACATCATAAAAAACATCGCCAGGAGAAGCAGCCCCATCGTCTTCCTCCTGCAGTGTGTCATAGTCCTCAGGTTGCAGACAATCACAATCATCACCTTCAAGAAGCAGAAGAGAATCATGGTCATCATCTTCAAACAAGGGAGTATCGTAAAAATCATCATCGCTATCAGTGTCTGTTTCTGTGTCAGTCTGCTGATCATCCAGTAGTGATGTTTCATAGTCTCCAGCACTGACAGTTTCTTCAAGCAATGGTGTACCACAGATAGGAGATGCGCTGACATTATCAGTATCACCCCTTGGAGGCACGGTACAGGAGTATTCTCCCATTTTGGACTCATTTTGCTTGTCTTCCGGTTTCTGCTGAGAAGCAGCGTGCATTTTTTCATCATCATCATAAGTATCTGAAATATATTTATCACAGTGATATTGTACTGGAGGATCACTATAACCAATATTTAAAGATTTTTGTCGAGAGTGTTCTCCCTGTAAACTGATATTAATAGCTGCAATTCCTAGAAACTGGTCTTGAAATTTTTCTCCCATTCTTTGACCAGATGACATGGTTTGGTCATTGAATGGCAATGCAGAGGCTTCACATTTATTTCCATTGCTCTCTGCGGTGTGTACCTCACTAAAATTTCCCTGGTGGTTCCTCAATTTATCATGACTTAACAAGGCACTTAACCTGGGGGAATAGTCAAAGAGAGTTGAATTCTTGTTTATATTATCTTCATTCTCTGTTTCATTCAAATCACAGATTCTACTAGTTTTTGATTTCACAATAGGATTCATTATCAAATCACTTGCAAAGTCTTGAATGTTTTCAGAATGACTACATTCATCTGTGTGGTCATTTGTTTTAACTTGACTTTGATTTTCACAGTTTTTAAGTATGTTTCCAGAGTCTTGTCTAGGCATGCTAACTTCTGCAAGTCCAGGCTGTATTAAATGTGGTACAGAATTGGGAACACATATACTGGATGAATTCGTAACTTTATGATCAGTTGCTATTATATCTGCCAGGTTTTCTGAGTGGTAAAATTCACTACTGAAAACATTATTTCCCATTTCATTAAACTCTTCATCTATGGCATGCTTTCTATTTTCAGGGATTTCTTTATGTTCAGGTTCTCTGCAATGATATTTATCAAAACTACTTGGCGAAGCTAAACTTTCATCCTTTTCTTTACTTCGAACATTATTCAGAAATAGACCAGGGAGTCTTAAGACATCAAGACATTCTTCTATCGGTGTGTCCTCATCCAGTTCTGCACTACAGCCTTCCAGGAGCATACCAACAGCCTCGTTCAAGTCTCCATCATACAGCAAAAGCCTTTGCCCTGTGTTTGCATCCATATAGCTATTTATCATCAAATAAGACAGGAATAATTTTTTAGTTTGTTCTGAGCTCTGGGTTGTCACTGGCTCTTCTCCATCAAAAACATCCTCTTCTTGTCTGTAATCACTGACTGTAGATGGCTGGAATTTACAAAAAGAGAGCCATCTTCTAGCATTTTTACAGGCTTCTAAATCTCCCAAATCTGGCATTTTATCAGGCAGTATTATATTTTTTAAAATCGATGCTGTGTTATTATCTATAATTCCTAGCTGCTTAGCAACATCCAAACCAATGACCTGAGAAGTTTCTGGGATATAAAGAGCAGCTATTTTCTGCCTACCATTTAGGATTTTGTATGCCAATTCATTTGTGATCAGATCTTGCTGCAAGGAAGAAGATGTGGGAAATATTTCACCAGAGTGAGGCCAAATGAGTCCAACGTAGCCTCGCTGAGCCTCTAGCACCAAAAGAGCACTGGTGGAAGTGATTAAATCACACTGGACTGCTTCATCTACCGTTAAACGTTTAGCAGGGTTTGAGTGGATGATTCCACCTGTTTGAACCTGGTACGTGAGAATACTGTTGGCAGTGTCTCTGTCAATCACCCCTTCTGCCATAGCTTCTTCAAGGGTCATTCTTTGACCAGAGTTGCAATTGATCAGACCTCCAGAAAGAAGCTGTGCACCCAATAACCTAAACATGGTTTCCCGGTCTATGAGACCTTCATGAGCTGCCCGTAAAATGCTGATGTTTCTTCCACATTTTAATGTTATTCTGCCTCCTTCTTGTGGTCTCACAGGTAGAAGCCGCATTCCAGTGCTTTCCTGTAAAATACTTCTTTGTATAATATCTATTAAAGACACCTTCTCAGAGGTGCAGGGGTCAATAAGATCTTTGCACATATTTTGCTTTTCCAGGACTTTAGAAAATAACGCTGAGGAAACCAAGTTCTGTTGGAAAGCCTTCTGTAGGGTCAATTGTTCTCCTGTGGCTGGAATAACTAGAAAGCCTGTGGAAAGCAGTATCTCGAGAACTCTGATGGCCATAGACTCTGATATCACGCCTTGAGCCAGAGCATCTAACACTGGAATTGTGGTAGCTGATACAGCAGAAATAATCTCCTTTGCTTGATTTAGTTCTCTGAGTTGGTACAGAACTTGTTGATCAATAAGGCCATGACTTTCGGCATCTTTGAGATCAAAGCACTTTCTTAATTCTGGTGCAATTAGACCTGAAATCATTAGCTGTGTCTCGAGCAACCTGATTCCTGTGTCATAGTCAATGAGGCCTCTTAAAACTGCCTGAAAGACTGAAAGGATTTCTCCAGTTGTCTGATCAATGGTGCCTGCAATCACCTTATCCAGCTGAAAGGAAAACATAACATTCTCAGGTCAGTCTGACGCAAGGGTGGGCAGAGTTTCATGAAACTTAGTTTGCTTTTTTTAAAATGAATAATATACTTCAACATAAAAATCCTCTACTTACCAAGGTGCAGCAAGGCTGTGAATGTTAGGCAGCTCAAATGCACAAGTGATCTATGTCAGTGATCTATTCAACAGCACAGGATGTGATAAAAGCTTTGAAAACAACATGCATCTGTGAACTGAAAACTTAATATCGTGTACATTAACAAGGTTAGTGAGGACACCACAGAGCAAATGATGACAGTGAGAAAACAGAACACATACCTAGAAGGCAAATCATGCTTTCTGAAATTGGATGAGATTAGTCTACTGACACGAAAGAGAGTATCAGACCCCATGCTACTGATGTTTACAGCATACAGACTCCTTCACAGACAGTTGAAAACTAACGAACCAGGAAAATTGTTACATACCCTCAAAATGTGACAAATTGTGTGTAAAGTACTCCGGGGAGTAAGGGAGTTGAATATAAAGATAACTCTTTGAATACTGACTATTGTGTTAAATATTATGAATAAGTATTGTCAAGTTTTAAAAGTTTAAGGAAAGGCCAAATTTTAAGTGATTCCTGTTATATTTTAAGAAGATACTAGGGCATCCTCGCTATAGCATATGGCCTAGTATTACTCAAATAAATCTCATGGATATCTCTGAAAATCAAACAAATCCCATAACACTCCAATGTCACCTTGAGAGATGACCTGCAGGCTATTTTATAACATCATAGTCATTATATAGTAAAGTACCTAATACAGCAGAAGAATGGCTTTTAAAGAGAAGAGTTAGAAAAATGAATGATTCTTTTCTTTTACCATGCAAGGCAGAGATTAAGATGTCACAGAAACTGATGACAGCAAGTGTAAGATTGCATTTAATAACACTGAAATCTCCAAATATGTAAATAAACTCCATCCATGTTTTTTCCATGTACACAATTCAAGGTTATTTCTTTATTATTGACATATATATCTACAATCATGCAATAAAACTAATAATCTTGAAACCGTTCCATGGTTTAAATAAACAGTATTACCTTCTCCTCTACCTTTACATCTCCTAAGGTTTGTGATTCTTGTAGTTGTTTCAGAGATTCGCTAGACAATAAATTATAACTTTCTTGAAGAGTTTTCATTTGTTTTTCCAATTCATTTCTTTCTTCATCTGTCATTCTAAAAAACCAGAAAGTATGAGAAGAGGAATGCAAGTCTTCAAGTGATAAAGACGACATATTAGGCTCAATGACTTCGTAAAGTAGAATACTCTTCTAAATAAGCCCATGATTATAAAATATAACGTCACACACAGATTGCTCAGGTCTTAGAAGGGCTGTATATGAAAATTAAGGATGGCCCTAAAACATCCAGGAATCCTTCTCTCACCTGAAAAAGGTACTGAAGGGTGTAAACTAATATATCAGCACCTTTCTAGCATGTACAAACTTCTAAAATAACAACTGCTGTTATCTGATAGAGGGAAAGATCCCATTGTTAGTCCCAACATGGAGAAGGGACAGCAAGGTGCCATTACTTAAGATGAAACTTGTCTAAGCCGAAGGATGAACAAACAAGAAATTTACAAGGCAATTAACCTGATTCTCTAAAGTACAAAACAAAATCACTTTGGAATAATCCTAAAGAGTACAGTCAAACAGGGTTTAAGAAAAGGGTAGATTCCTTTACTGCCTGAGTCATTAGCTAAAATATATGAAGTGCCTTGTTGCAAAAAGTAGGACCAAAATATGAGAAATCAGGTTGCCGCAGGTCTCAGCTAAGAAAATGAAGAACATATTGACACACCTTTTCCAAAAGGTAAGTCTCAGAGAGTGCCACTTAGAATGAAGACTTGGCTTGGAGTCTCTACAACTCACTAGCTATTGATCCTTAACCTCCCTGCGTCTGTTTTCTCATCAGTAATATACGGGGATAATAAGTACATTATAGGGTTTTGGTAAAGACTAAAAGTGACAATTAATTAAGTTGCTAAATTTATAATCTTATGTTAAGTAAATTAAGTAAAATTAAGTAAATTTATAATCTTATATTAAGTAATTATGTTATACTAAGTAAATTTGCAATTGAGTTCCATTTTTTAAAATCTCAATAAAAATTTACCACCTTCTAGCTTGCTGAACATTTTTAAGACTACTTTCCTACTTTCAATAAAAGAGCTAATGAAAACCAGCATACTTGTCTCCATGTTTAGCCAAAAATAGCTGCATGGTTTGAAGGGCTTCAGATAATTGTTCCTTCTTGGCTGAGATTTCTTCACTGGAAATCTGCAAGGTAAAGAAAATACATTCAAATTCAAATTCTCCCCTCACAAAGACTAGACAACAGTAATTTTTAAAAAACTAAGTTTTCACCAAGACCCAGATGATGGGTCTATTTTCTGGGTGACCCAAGGCAATAACCCATCAGTTATTACCAGCATATAGGCCTGCATAAAAAGAGCACTTTATTTAGAATGCGTGATTAAGGAAAGCCCCTCTCTCTAATCATACTGCCATTATTTTCACTAGGAAATAATAATACAGCATTATATGGTTCTTGCATTTGTTCCAACCCAACCGCGAATAAAGGCTGCCTTAACATCCCAGATGGCCAGAGGTTTAGCACTGGCCCAATGTCGTCCTTGAACATCGCAGTGCTTAAAGATCCGTGAACGTGGAACACCACTCCAAACAAGTACCTTCCTTCCCCCGAGCTCCTGGACACAATGCTCCTTTCGGAAAAATTTTGGTGGAAGTATTAATCTGTAAGTCTGAAGATCAAGACTAAGCAATTTCTATTGCTGACTTTCACTTGCAAAAGTCACCTGTGATGGTAAGAGGAATAAAACTGATCTGTTTGAGGAAAAGCAAGAGGTTGCAACACTTTCTCCTAATTCCTCAGTATATTTTTTCTGAATACCTAGTATCAGAAATTAATTGCCGTTCTTTTAAAAGAGCAGAAATGAGAGGAATTGATGAAGATATATTTTCCCCCAATCTATTCAATTCAGAGTCAATTTAAAGTCTATTTTTCATGGTTATAGGTAATCATGAGGCCATATTGATTTTTTGAAAGACATTTATTACTCCCATCAAATTACCTTAATTTTCCTTTAGCAGAGAGACCATCAATTATTACTAGAGATTTATAATATAGGCTACGATCTGCACTAAAAAGTATCTACTTTTATGTCTACTCAGTCTAAAACTGATCTAGTGAAATTTTGGAGAATTTAAAACTACAGAATGAGAAAATACCAAGGGTTTATAATCCACGTTTCCCAGAGGAAACTTGTTCTCCCAAGAAATCCTTGCTAAGGTTTATGCCCCTGTGTTAGTTCTTTTTCCTATTTGACAGGGGGAAAAAACAAGAAAAAATTTTAAACTAAAGATTTGCATAAAATTACTTTGAAGGTTTTGGGTTTAAAACACCAAACGTTAATTGCTTTCCAGTGTCTTATTTCTACCACACAATATGAAATATAGTACACAAGACTATGAGTTAACATGGCTTTATTTGAATTCAATAATAATTAGGTCTGTAACCTTCTCCAAGGGGGAACCCCAGATAAGGCACATCTGCCTCCTATCATAGGCAAAATTAGACAAGACACTGAAGATTTCCCCTTTTTAATTAAGTCAACAATGTCTATTTCAACGGATGGCGAGTGAATACCAATGCAGAACTAAAAGGGAAGGTAATGATAGCCCCTATAATCTCCAAAGTCAGGCAGGGCTCTGCAGGAGGGCAATGAAAGAAAAGTATTCGAGAAAAATGCTGCTTAACTTAGCGGAAATCTATTTTTAAAAATACAGGAGCAATTCCAGTGCTATCACCAGCGGCAGCAATACTGGAATTGACACCTTAACTACTAATGCCCTAAGAGCTTCAAGCAGGGCAGTCCAACAGACACCATGGAGCCCTATCATCCTGCGAGCTGCAGCTACCTGACTATCGCCAAGGAGATGGAATACAGAAGACAGCCCACAGAACTAAAGAATTCATTTAGGTAAGGGAAAGGATCTGGAATTTCTGGTGATTGACTGGAGAGCACTTTGTAAAAAACAGAAAAGATCCAGAAAAGCACAACTAAATTCAATCCTCAAAAATATTAATATCCTAGTTGGTAGTTTTTTTGTTCTTGAAACTTTTTGTTTGTATCCGTAAGAATGAGACTGCATATCTTTATGATATGGAGCATATGGATCTACTCTGGGCACAAAACAGGACGACTCTGCTCTTCAGGAATTCTCATCATCATAATCAAGAAGCAGATCCAACTATTAGGAAAAGCAGCACAACTTATTAGTTTACTAACAGTAAGACTAATATATATACATAGTTCAAGCTCTGGAAGCAGAGACCCCTTCTTCTGCCACATACTGGGATTCCTTGGGGAAGTTACTTAACCTCTCTGATCCTCATTATAATTGCTTATAAAAGTGGGAAAAATTAAGATACAGAATTGAAATATTTTTAGGTGGACTGTATCAACTCAGTAAATTCTACCCACTACTATGATGATGAAACCAGGACCTCGATGAATACCTTTTGCTTAGAGAAGGTAGACTTTCCAGCCTTCTCACCATCTCTCAATGTCTTGCTGATATTTGATACCCATTTCTGTAATTCTTTGGCTTTTTCAACATGCTCTTTCTTTTCTTCTTCCAGTGACTTCTGACAGGTGGGAGTGGTAAAAAAAAGATATATTCCAGTAAATGACTGAGCTGTTTAACCGACTTCTTCATAGAAAACAAGAATGTAGAAATATTTTTACATCACACACAGGTTACTGAGATATTTTATTCATTCACTTAACCATGTTCATCATGTCACATAGCAGATGTACTTTCAAAATGTTTATGGTAGCAAAGGAAGCTGTGACAAGCACTCTTTAATGATCAGTCTGACCTCCCAGCTGGTCAATCAATGTGACAAATAAAAAAATTCAACTTTATTCATGAAGCACTAGAAGATCTTTGTAGTGCTGCCTTTGCATTAGCAATACAATCACAATCGTCTTGACAGAAAAGTATTAAACAACGGAAAGCTGAAAGAATATAGAATGTCTACACACATATGAAAAATACACAGAATGAAGAAAAATCTTTCCCCCTCCTCCAACATACAATGTATTCATAATGCTACTTTTAATTACAAAGTCTTAACTAGAAATGAGAGACTGTGGTAAACATTTAATATGTAAAGAAGGTTAGCACATACAGAAAAACGAAAAAGTTTTTCACTTTTCAAGGTGATCTGAAACACTATAGCCTCATGGATGTGGGAACGAATTTTACACCTTTCTCTTTGATTCCCTGGTGCTTTCTGAAGCTCTTTCAGTGAGTGCACTGGATCATTTAATACACAAGAACCCTAACATCAGGATGGATCTATTCAGTGATGAAGAATTCTGAAGAGAGGATGCTGTAAACTTACTGGAGTTCATCCAACTTATCCCATATTCGAGGTAAAATACTTTTATTTTAGTGTGGGCAAGATTCAAAAAGAGAATCTCAAAGCTGAATGGAACCATTATTAGCAGCAGTAAATCTTCTGCTATTTTCAATTTAAGAACTATTCTCTGTTCTGAGCAGTCAGCCATTTCTAGCCCTCAAGAAATAGGTAGTGATTCAAGTATGTGACACAATTACTAGGCTGTCTAATTAACTGATACCATCACGCTCTGGATAGATCGCATGAACCAGACAGCATCACCCCCATGCAAAGTTATTTAAACACGTCCTATTATGAAGAATAGTAGAGGCTAGAAATTCCTGTCATCAAGGGTTCAGATACTTCTAAGAGTTTAAGCCCTGTGTGGAAATCGAAATCAGCTTTTTCTAAGGCTTCTTTATATGTCAACTTTCTTTTTGTTTGGGGACATATTATATTTCTGACATACGACTTCTGATCTTTGAGTTTGGTAGCAATGAAGACATCTATAATACCGACTTGGAGAGCCTCTTCTATTGACAACCGGGACTGAACCTGTGGCTCGATCAAGCCCCCTGTCAAGTACTGAAATTCCAAACATCGGATTCCCATTTCCTTACTGATGATATTTGCATTCACAGCTTCCACCACTGACATCATTTTGTTAGTGATGGGATGGCCAATCCCTGTGATCACCAGTTCACACTGTCGCAGCTGCTGGGCAAACCCCTCATCAACCAGGCCTCTACGCAAAGCTTCCGCCACCCGGTACTTTTTGCCAGTAAGAGGATCAATTATGCCCCCTGTACTGACTTGGGCTTCAAGGCATCTGAGGGCAGTAATCCGATCAACCAAATTTCTACGGGAGGCCTTGAGGACAGAGATCCTTTCCCCACTAGTAGTCAGCCAATACCCTGCAATAGGACTATGCAAATCCTTCTTGGGAACTAACCGGCTCAGCAAGGAATCGGCAAGTTCTGTAAGGGTGATGAGGCGTTCCTGATACTTTTTGACCACGGCTCTGTCAACTGTTCCCTGCTCTATAGCCTCACTAAGATTGAACTGTAATCCTGTTATAGTATCAGTCAGCATATGAGAAGGATGCCCAAAGGATTCAAAAAATGTGGCTTCCTTCCACTGATATTGCTGCCCTGAAAGCTCAAGATATGTACTCTTTTCGATTAGGTTTCTCTGGAAAGCCTCATACGCAGTCAGCTCTGCTCCTGTCTTAACGTCTACTACAGAAATCCTATGAGTTTTTGCTACATTGAGATTGGAAATGTTCCTCTCCCCAAATGGAAACAGAAAGCACTGGCAATCTACATCAAATACACACATTCGCAGTAATTCTGAGTAATACAGAGCTTGCTTGTTATTGGGATTAGGAAAAACTCTTGTGTTGCTGGATGGCTCGTGTAAAAATTGTAGGATGGCATTATTTAACAACCCTTGCTGCAGAGCAATTTCTGGAGGAACTCGAATGCCCCTCACAGGGTCAATGACGCCCCCACTGGCGATCTGGGCCTCCAAGATATGTTTACCTTTTTGTCTGTCAAGCATTCTATTTTCCATAGCTTGAAACACTGACAATGTCTTAGAAGAATATGAATATCCCAGGGCTGCCTTCTCTGCCTCAAGGAGTCTAACTTTGAATTTGGGGTCAATAACTCCTTTAAGGACTGCATCTTCAACAGAATATGTCTGACCTGAAATGGGATCAATTATAAAACCTGTTGCAGCTTGAGCCTCTAACAATGCTAAAGCCATCATTTTGTCTATTATGATTTTCTTGGCTGCTGAGGCAAATGAAACCTTTTCTTTCGTGGATTCTAGGTAAAGCCCTGCAATTGAGGTGGCTTTCGTCAAAAACTTGCTAAGAGCTTTCTGAACTTCTTCAACAGTCTTAAGACCAAGTCGCAGCTGCTCAATTGTTTTCATATCCAGAAGCTTAGCTTCAGCCAACTGCCTGGCAGTCACGGTGTGCCGGAGCCCTTGGAATTTAAATTCATCATCCCTAACTGAACATGCATGATCGCCATCAAAGTTCTGGAAGGTCTCTGGTTCTAAGCCTTTTTTAAGAAAATCTCTCTTGAGTCCACTGGATGCTCTGCACCCTTCAAGCATCCATTCTTCAGCATTGGGGACTGGGTTCTTTTCTTGTTTTAATGTCGTGACTTCTGTATGCATATCATACTGCTTGTTCTTAGCTATCTGTAATAGGAATTTATAAGACGTTAAAAGTCATCTAAAGAACATTATGTCATTTCACCCATTCTTAATCCAAATATAATTCCTAGAATAACAAAGATGAGATAAGAGAAGAAAAATTTCAAACCAAAGAGGGTTCAAGAACAAGAAATATTATTTTGAGAGTCTGAAATTTACCTTAGATGAGAATTAAGGTATTAAAATGGTATGTTTAAAAAAGACTGAGATGAAATTTGTCCACAGAACATGTTAGAAATTAAAGTTGACTGCTCGGTTTTTCTAGCTTTTTTTATGGTGACATTTTTCATAATATAATCCCATAGATATAACAGTATAACCACTACATCCATGTGTTTAATCTCAAACACCTAAAAATTAAAGAACGGTAATTTGTAGTAAAGATTCAAAGTAAATCACCAGAATATTATAGCATTATTTTCTGTCAGAACTAAGAGACAATTACATCCAACACTGTTAAAAAAATTTAGTCTAGCAGAGAAAAGAAACGAGAGAGGAAGCTTGACACTAGGTAGCTGATAAGATCTCAGAATCCAGAGTATACCTCTAAGGGTGCCAAAAGCTTCACCAGGTCCATTTCACATGTGTCATCTTGATACCTAACAGGTGGTCTGGAATTGTGCAAAGCTTGATCTCTTATCTTCTCTATTTCTGATAGTCTTGTAATAGGGTTTGTCTCATCAAAAGTTATCTGTAATTGGGTGCTTGTTTGAGAAAAATACTCTGAGTAACACTGCTGGCTTTGCTCTCTCTCAAGTGGAGCCCCTGAGGGCCAGAACTGGACTTCCTTTGGTTTTTGTTCGACAACTCGATGTTGCCACTTTTCTTCCGATGGCTGTGGTTCCTGAGTCCATCTCGGCAGAGGAGATCTGGCCGTAGGGTGAAGCTGTCCTGTGTTCCTAGAGGAGAGGTCTCCAGAGTGTTGATGCTCCTTCACTGCCACCTCAAAATCTGGTTTCAAGGTACAGTCTTTGGCTGGGTTCTTTTTCTGGATTTCACACTGGAGCAACACCAACTGATGTTCCTGTTCCTTTATCTGTTGATCCATTTTCTGCTTCAGGTGTTCAACTTCACGTTTCTGGGCCACCAGCTCATCTTCAAGTTTCCGACACTTTTGGTAATGATTTGCTTCCACGTCCTGCCCTGGCTGCATTTGCTCACGATACTGCTGAAGCTGTCTTTCAAGTTCTCTAATTCTCGTTTCACAGAGCTTGGCATTCTCTTGAGCTCTGCAGTTTTCTTGCTGAAGAGACACAAAGTCAAGCTTGATGCCTGAAATGTCATTTTCGGTGATAACTTTGGAGTCCATTAATCTTTCCATCTTTTTCCGAAACTCCTCTGCCGAACGTTTGAATTTATCAGACTCTTCTTGAAACAGAACCATCTTTCTGTGGGTCACCTGCTCCTCTATGGTCTTTAAGTGCAGTTCGTCTTGTACCTTTTTCAACCTGTTATTTAACTCCTGCACCTGAGCCTGCTGTAGCTGGACCTTCTGCTCTCCCAGCCGCTTTTCCTCTTTGGAAGCATTCAGCTCAGCATTCAGATTTCTAACCTCTTTCTCAGTATTCTGGATGATAATGTTCTGCTGGTCACACTTGTGCTTAAATTCACTGACTAAATTTTGACTCTTCGCCAGGTCTTCTTCTAGGCATTTAATTTTCCTGTGGAAGTCCTGTTCTGATTTTGTCTGTTTGTGCAAGTGTTCATTTGTGTTGCGTAGCTGATCTTTAAAACCATCTGCCTGAATTTTCAGAGCCTCACATCTTTGCTGGATAGCTTGTTTCTCTAAAACCACATTTGCCGATTCTGTCTGAATTCTCTGCATCATTAATTTGGTTTCATTATTCTGCCTGGTAAGCTGATCTACCTTTTGTTTTAGCATTTCTGCACACTCATTACTCTTCTCCAATTCTTCTTTAAGCTTTTGGATTCTATCATTATTTTCTTTTTCAGCTTTAATATTCTGAAGCAACTGAGCATGGCTTTTCTCAAACTGTTCTTTTAGATGATCTGATTTTCTCTGGCAGGATCGTATTCTTTCCTTAGAGAATTCCTTCTCGTCCTGAAAAGAATTAACTTGTGAATTTAAATGCTGGATATTCCTCTCAGTGATTGCCTGGGTCCTAGTGATCCTGTCTACTTCTCTTTGCAGTTTCCCTTTCTCCTGCTGAAGAGATTCTAATTCTACCTCATAATTGTGCTTTATTTTCTTCAGGTCATTAGCTTCTTGCATGACTTCTTCAGCTTTGTCTGTGGTTTGGTTCAACTGCCTCCCCAGTTCCTGGAGCTGTTGAGAGTACCCTTCCTCTACCTGATCCTTCCTTTCCAACTCTAACTTAAGGCACTTCAGTGTGTCATTTGTTTCATCCAGTTTTTCCTTTAGCAAACGAGCCTTCTCCTCAGATGAAGTTTTCTCCAGCTGAAGGGCGTTCAGTTCATACTTCAGCTCTCGCATGTCTTTTTCAGCCTGTCTGTTGGCGAGTGTCAGCTCGTCTACCTGCTGTCTGAGTTCCTCTGCTCTCTGTCTGTCCTGCTCTTTCTGAAGACCTGCCATTCCGCATGCTGTTGCCTGGGAGGTCGCACCTGTTGGCAACGTATTTTCTCTACACGAATACTGAATTTCACTTATTTTTCTTCTTGCTTCCAGTTCAATTTTCTGCTTTTCTTTCAACTGTTTCTCGGCTATCTGTTTTTGGAATGTTAGGTCTTTTTCCATCTGCTTTACCATCTTCAACAGTTCTTCCTCATTGTCTCTCTTTCTTCTTAATTCTTCCATTAACTTATTTTTTTGCTGCTCCAAGTCATTGAGACTTGAATCTTTTCTTTTAAGGTGATCTTCCAGGGTTCTTCTGGTAAAGGTGTTCTCCTCCAGCTGGTTGCGGAAATTCAGGAGGTTTTCCTCCACTGCTGCCCTCTTGGCCTCAGCCTCGGCCGTGAGCTGCCTCACCCGCTCCAGCTCGCGTTCCGCGGCTTCCTTCTCCCTCACGATGGTCTCCAGTTCCCAGCGGTACTTCTTGGCTTCACTCTCTGCCCTGATTTTCTGCAGAGCAATGTCTTCAACGTTCCTCTGCTGCTTTCTCAATTCATTTTCTGCGGCCTCCTTGACCTTTGGAAGTTCTTCCTCGACCCGGGACTTTTGTTTCTTTAGTTCAGCTACCATTTTCTCCAATTCACTTATCTTTCCTGTCAGTTTGCTATTCTCAATCATGGTTGCCTTCTGACGCTGAAGCAGATCGGAATATGCCCCTCGTTCAGAAGTCTCCTTACACCTTTTAATCTACGAGAGACGTGTAAAAGCATCAAACCTGTTCTATTCAAATTTATCTTAAAAAATCTGAAGCAATGCTCATAAAAGTACTCACAAAAACAAGTGCAACCAAACGCAGAACCACCACCACCACCACCACCTTCTCCAGAGAGGAAGCTTCAGACAGTCAGCGAGAGTTGAGAAGACAAAAACCCTTCAGGTCAGGTTTTCTAAACCAAAGAACCTTTTTTTGTCTCTCAGGAATAATTTTGTTCTACAAATTAGCTAGCTTAAGATTTTATAGCAAAAAAGAACCTTATAAAACATAGCGCATCACCCCAAGCTTTTACAGATGAGGAAAGTGAGGTCATGACCCCAACCTTTTACAGATGAGGAAAGTGAGGTCATGACCCCAATCTTTTACAGATGAGGAAAGTGAGGTCATGACCCCAACCTTTTACAGATGGGGAAAGTGAGGTACAGGGAGGTTAAGTAATTTTGAAAACTCACACAGCAGGTGAGAGACGGAGCTCACAGTGCTCCTCTTGCTCTCGCACACACCTCAGTCCTACAAGCTAAGAAGAACGTACAGGAACCGAATGACATTCAAGAATCTAGTTTTCAATATCTAGCCCACTGGAAATTAAAAATGATGTTTACATCCCCGTTTTATGATTAAAGAAACAAGACAGAACTTGGGAACAGAGAGCCAAATCAGGAGATAATACTTAAGATGAGGAAGGTGGAAAATTTTATAAAAATTTGTCATTTCCAATGTCAAATTCCTTACCTATTTGTATTTGCCATATTATGACAATTATAATAATCAGAGTTGCTAATGCAAAGGCTGCTTTAGTCCCTGGTGTCTTTAGAAAAGATGTGCTTCATATACTCACAGATTTGTTGTTGTTAATGACATGCCTCATATGAATCCACATGGACAAGTACCTTCAGATACTCCATAAATATAAAGATATTTGTTAAATATAATTGCTTTTAAAAATAAACTTAGGGATTCAGCTCCAATGCATAGAATAGAAAATTTTGTTACTTGACTGAAAATAGAATCAGTCTCAGCTGGGAGGGGTATACTTTGTGTTGACTACAGAACTACATGATCAGGCTATAATTTGTACTTATACTTTAATTTCTCTTTCTTAATACCATAAGGTTGTTAGTTTCATATCATCAACTCAAAATCATCATAATTAGAAATAATTTAAACAGAAGTAGAGAAATTATTCCACATAGCAGGTTTTTTTTTTTTTTCATTGAGAAGCTTTGGGAAATCTCAAGAATTTATGTTATAGACCATACATCTTATTTTGCTTCCCCTAATTCCTTGATCCCCAATAATTTTTTTTTTTTTTTTTGTGAGGAAGATCAGCCCCGAGCTAACATCCATGCCAATCCTCTTCTTGTTGCTGAGGAAGACTGGCCCTGGACTAACATCCAGTCCATCTTCCTCTATTTTATACGGGACGCCACCACAGCATGGCTTGACAAGCGGTGTGTCGGCACCCACCTGGGATCCAAACCTGCAAACCTGCGAACCCCGGGCCGCCAGAGCGGAGCACGCACACTTAACTGCTGCGCCACCGGGCCAGCCCCTTGATCCCCAATAATTTTGACAAGAACTTCAGTTGTTTCCTTTGCTAACAAATATGATTTTTAATAAGAATTCATATAAAAACAAATCTCATCACAGGCTGCAATACTTAGTACTCTACTTATCTTCTTATCAGGGTCAACTCTTAGTGACACTGAAGCATTTTATCTGCTTCAACCACTAAGTTTTCAATGCCTTTTCAGCAGATGATTTCTAAAAGGGTGTTTCTCAATTCTTTATCAAACCTCCTTTAAAACTGAGCTGTTGCTGAGAAGCTTTGAGTCCTTTTTTTCCCTTGGCCATGTTCTGAGGTTTAAAAAAAATGAAAATTCTCTCAGAAAAAAATGTTTATTGTTGAACGCTCAGTGTTATTTAGAGTCATTTAAGTGATTGTTAATAACCTCATGTTGTCTAGATATTCCAAATTTTTTAGCAAATACTAGAAAAATTACTAGAAATAATTTAGTCCTATTGCTGATTTGCTTCTTGTAGATCTCCAACTTATTCACATAAAAATAACTTACTCAAGTTTTCTTTAAAAATGTTCTCCAAGGAGACATGCTGTCCTTTACTCTCAGCAATTAATATTTCATGTATTTTGCTGTCAACATAGACTGGAAAAACCTCTTTATCCACCTACTATCCACTACAGATACTCTACTAACATTTCTCTAACTAATTTGGTATTATCTTCTGAAATTAATTTGCAACTCTCTTTGATTTTGTGTTTATTATGGAAAATTCTGCTCTCTGACCAGGATTTCTCATGTGGGTCTTCACAGACTCAGTCTCAGAAACACTAGTCTTTGGAGTCTTAAAACTGAGCTATATATCTTTTATAAGACATTCCATTAATGTGATCCTTGAGTGGTGAATTTTTAATCAGGAATTTTTTTTATCTATTTTAAATTATAGTCTTTGCATGGTCTTCCATAAACAATATTGTTTTGACTTTTAATTCAATACAAATCTTTCATATTTCAAAGGATGATAAGTCTAATGTGTATATAGTTCAGGCTTTTTGAAATATCTTTTGGTTCCATCAGCTTCTAGTATTCTACCTCATCAGATAAATTGAGCAAAGCGGCTCGTATATCTGCCATCAGATATACACTATAAAAAAAGAAAAGGACTTAAATTATTTTATTTTACATTTAACTACTAAATATACAATTTAGAACATCTGCATAACATTTAAAACGGAATCATCTCTCTCAAAAACTAAAAATGTAAAAAAAATTATGGACTTTCATAAATGAGAGGTCAAAATATTCTGGTTCTCTTTTGCAAGTACAAAAGAAGCTAGTTATAAAGACCTGCATGAGCTATGTTAGTGATTTAGTTGCAGAAAACTGTTAACTCTGAACAGACTAAAATAGTTTATAAAAGCAGTCACACTTTTAGAAACTACGAAAATAGCAACTAGTAGACATTTACTACTGTTTTGGTTCTCTCAGTATATGAACGGAGTCACACGAAGTATAATCATTTTTAGAATTTCAACATCAGTCTAATTTAAAACGGCTAATGCCTCATAATTTACTTACTGTAGCATTTAGTCTACTATTTTTGTCTGTTCTGAGGTTAGGAATAGGAAGCATATCAAGACAATAGAGCAGAGCATAATACCTTCAAAATTAGATACAGTAGTCTTTTATGAAAATACATTTTCATAAATAACTCCTTACTCTATTTCTGAATATACTGTTTAAACGCAGACTCAAAGCTGCTGAAGTCCTTCAAATAAGAATGGTACTGAAATAGTCCATACACCATACACCCTATCTTTTTGTCAAAAATATAAACAAAAACGAAAAAAAAACCCCAGAATTCTTAAAAAGTACTATCATTTTGTACAAACACCTGCTACTTCTAAATTAATGGCTTTTATGTTTTAAATCTTTGAACATATAAATTAATTGAAAATGCATAAAGCAAATGTGTTTATATAGCATTTCTGTAGACAACACAACAGCAGTAACTATACTTCAAAGAAGTCTACTTCTCAAATGTGAGAAAACTGAACATAATTCTGCCACACTGCCAACATTTCATAATTTAAATAGAACCATTTAATACATTAACCCTACCGTATTAGAGTCCTAGAATGAACATAAAAAATGTTTTTCTATTTGAGAGAATCTTAAAAAGAAACTAAAAAAATCTTAGGCCTCTACTCTTTTTCACTATGATTTTATAATTAAATAATTACTTTTATATCCACTATCAACCATGTAAACCTATCATGAGACCTTTTTTTTTCCCCCAACCACACTGTAGTGCCTTTTTAGTTAGCTCTTCATAGCTGATGGTTACCTCCTCCTCTTCCAGCCTCTTCAATGAATCACCAGCAAATTTAATATACTGTGTCATGAGGGTGACCAGGGCAGTATACCGGGTTCTTAGGTCCATGAACTGCAAGTAAGGAAAAAAATAATAAAAACATCAGCTCCAGTTATCCTAAATGAGCTGAATAAACATTGATTACTAATTAAAATATTAACTAGGCTTTGCAACAGTAAAGTACGCAACTCTCCAATAACGGTAACTGCGAAGGAATGAGCTTATTACTGTGCACAAACAATACTAAATGACAATTCTCTTCTAAATTTAATCATGAAGTACATTTATTATTCTACACAATTAGTCATTAATCTTGAATAAGGATTTTCAAAGGGTTTTTTAAAACCCTTAATAAAATGAACTGTCATAGGTAGAGTTTCTATTTGCAATGAAAAGTTCTGGGAATGGATAGTGGTCAAGGTTGCACAACATTATGAATGTACTGAATGACACTGAATTATACACTTGAAAATGGTTAAAATGGTAAACTTTCTATTATGTATATTTACAATACAAATATATAAATACAAAACTTTTAAAGTACTATTTTTCTCTTTTTTACCCCCCACCTTGTACTTTTATTACCTCTTGAATGATGAGATCTGCTGAGCTCTGCATTCTTCGGCGTTTCACTGGAGATTTTTGTTGTGAATCCACCATGGCCCGGTAGGTCATTGTTTGTAATTCATAGTCCTGGACGAAGGAGTCAATAAGATTAAATTAATTAAAGCAAAGCACTAATGCTTCATTCTACAGTGATTTGACGTAGAAAAACGGAACCTAGTTTCACTGAATAACTTTAAAGAAAATATTGCAAAACTACATTTTTAGGAATCTATCCAATCTTGAGCTGCTTCCAAGGTGGTAATAAATATCAGAAACACCTAGGGTGGTCAGGAAAGTTCCTAAGTCTCTTCAGAAACTCATGGAAACATTCAGTTACAATATGCTAGTTATATTCAGCCTCCCCAGCATGTGTGGGACATAAGAGAGAGAATGAATGAACCAGGGGCTGTCATGTGACTCACATTTCACAAAGAATTATTAGATAAGTATCAAAAAGGGTCAAATGAAGATTCTCTGTTTTCACTTTTTAACAGAGTGAAATGACTTGCAAAGCCTTTAAAAGTATATTGTACAATTACATACTTACATATGCAAGTAACTGAATCTTCTTACCTTCACTGTAGTTGAGTACTGTTCGGCATATTTTTGACATTCATCCATTTTGCTCTGTTTCATTTCTATTTCAGACACCAGCATCTATAAACACACACAGTTTAGAAGAAAAAGGACAAGGAACTCTATGCTCTTCAACTACTCAAGATGCTCAGGAACTAAGAAATAGCCACACTCTTGAATAGTATAGCTCATTAGCCCTTTGCACCTAATATGTAATTTGCCATAGGGGGTTAATTACAAATTTTCAGCTTAAGTCACGTGTGACCCATCCTCATGGGGCTTCCAAAGCAGAAATTACGAAACTCTGTAGGAATTATCCAAAAGTAGACTTGAAGCCCTTGGCCCCCATCTATTCCTGATCGAAACAGAGCTAGAAATTACTGGCCCCTTGAGACGGAACAAAAATTTCAAAGCATTCAACTCTCTGTCAAATGTGGCTGTTTAATTTTCTACCATTAATCATTTTATTTAGGATCCCACAAAACTATTGTGGCCAGCAAAGTACCATAGAGATTTCCATACCATTATGATTAAATGATCATTAGAAATTTGAAAACTGTCCCAACATGCTACTCTCTTATTCCTTAAGCCTTCAATAATGACTTCCAAGAAATCAAAGGAACTGATGAATGTAGGTTTGGGTGCAGGATTTTAATATTTATAATTTATTCCCCGCCTTCCTCCCAATAGTTGCTGACTTTTTCTTTCCACAAGAGAAGGGAAGATGAAGGTCATGACTGACCAAATGCAGACACAACCTTTGTACAAGGAACTGTTTTTACATACCTTCTGTTGATTCAGCTGTGTGGCTAGGGTTTTACTATTTTCAGGCTGACTTTCCTGAATCTTTTTCTGAGTAGTTTCAACTTGCTGGATCCAATCATCTAGAGGGTGATAGGCATCTCTGTAGTACTTCAGTGATTTGCCAATGCCTTCTAAGTCCCGTAACCTAAGAGAACAACAGAATAGTCAGTTTCCAACAGTATCCATTAGGAGGGTGGAAGGTATAGAAAAGAAAGGAGAGATAAAATAACTGTACTACAACGCACTACGCACAACAGAGGTACATCTAAAGAATTTAAGGCTACAGGGGCCGGCCAGGTGGCGCAAGCGGTTAAGTACGCGCACTCCACTGTGGTGGCCCGGGGTTTGCTGGTTCAGATCCCGGGTGCACACCAACGCACCGCTTGGCAAGCCATGCTGTGGCGGCATCTCATATAAAGTGGAGGAAGACGGGCATGGATGTTAGCCCAGGGCCAGTCTTCCTCAGCAAAAAGAGGAGGATTGGCAGATGTTAGCTCAGGGCCGATCTTCCTCACAAAAAAAAAAAAAAAGAAGAAGAATTATTCAAGGCTACAGCACCCTGAGGCTTATCTCCAAGTGCACTCCATACTGGCTTAGGCTGAATGTAAGTATTTTGCTCCTGAAGTTGTGCAAATTAGCAGTACTGATTATTCTAGGGACAAGCCCAAGAGACTAAAGCTACAAAGCAGGAAAACTGGAAACTTAACCATAATTATTATCAAATAGCATGTCCTGAATACCCAAAGCTTGCATCAAATGGCAGTTTACTTTTGAAACAATGACATGGTAGTGCAATGAATGGTTCAACATGGACTCAGAGACTGCGATTAAATACTTCAGTTTCTATGATCTTAAAACCACTGCATTAAATCTATATCACATATTTCACAGAGATTAGATATTATATATTTGAACATAATTTTACTTATCAAGAATGGCATTGAAAGAAACTTGAAAATGAATGAGAAAGGACATTATTCCATTTCTTTTTTTTTTTTTTGAGGAAGATCGGCCCTGAGCTAACATCTGCCAATCCTCCTCTTTTTGCTGAGGAAGACTGGCCGTGGGCTAACATCCATGCCCATGTTCCCCCACTTTCTATGGGACGCCGCCACAGCGTGGCTTGACAAGTGGTGCGTCGGTGAGCATCCAGGATCCGAACCGGCGAACCCCAGGCCACCGCAGCAGAGCGCGCACACTTAACTGCTTGCACCACTGGGCAGGCCCCCATTGTTCCATTTCTTTTAAGATGAGTCCTAAAACCATCCCATTGCCTTTCACTTTTTAATTTTAGTCACTAGGCAAATAATTTCAACTTTCTTGTATCTTCAATTAAAACAAACATCAGGTCATTTCAATTTCTTTACACCTCTTAGGTCTAGTAGAGATAGCTACATACAACCCCATGAAACACATGATCCATGCTCTTACTAAGTCTTGGTTACTTGCATATTGTAAGTTGGTAATAATTAGAGAACCGTATTGTCTTTCCCTTCAAAAGAGGCAAGTAGATCAACTATACAAATGCCAGAGTACATCAACAGTTTCAATAACATAGTTGAAAAATACTTATTTTGAAGTTAAATATCTTGCTCAAGTCCACTATATAAGAAAGACATATAATTAGGCAGAGCTCTTGCAATTAACACAATTCACTATACATGACAGTTAACCATGTGAAATTAACTACATAGGGAAGTTTAAAAAACAGCCCAGTAAGCTTAGATTTTACCTAGAAATCAAGGATAGACGTTAAATTTGTGCTAAAACAGAACAAAAAGGATACCAACCTGTTGTCAATCTGAACATGAACATTTTGCCACCTTTCAACTAATTGATCTGCTTTTTCTTTGTGCCAGTCAAAATCAAGGTCCCGTTCTTTATATGTTTTAAACATCTCATCACTGATGGCTTTAGCTTTCTGCAACTCATCCTCTAATGCATGGAATACCGCTCTCTTTTCATCCACTTCAGATCTCCATCGCTAAAATACATTAATTGGTGAGAATTATAAAAATGTATCAACATTTACCGGGTAAACACATTATTTACCTAATTTTACAATTTATTTACAAATGACAAATAAAATCAGATAAACGCCAAAATATCTTTGATATACAAAAATAATATATTTTGTATATATTTCTATATATGTATAAGGTTGAACCTTACAAAATTGCCAATATTTGACTGTATTTTGATTTTTTAAAAACACTGACAATTTTGTAAAGTTCGGCCTAATAGAATTTGCATAGCAATAAAACATACTCCATAAGCAAGTCTGCTATCTCAATAAGTAAGTCCTTTTCATTGTTTATTTTTAAATATCTACTATGCTCATTGTTTAAAAATGCATACATGCATTAAAAATCACTGTGATAACTTCTCACACCTGTTTTGAAATAGCTTTACTCAGCACTTTATAACAAGAAGAGATACAGATGAGTACAACTACCAGTCTTTTTCCTTTCTTAAATTAACTCCTCCACTTTCCTTCTTTTTTATTTTTTTTAATAATTTTATTTATTTATTTTCCCCCCCAAAGCCCCAGTAGATAGTTGTATGTCATAGCTGCACATCCTTCTAGCTGCTGTATGTGGGACGCGGCCTCAGCACGGCCTGAGAAGCAGTGCGTCGGTGCGCGCCCAGGATCCGAACCCGGGCCGCCAGTAGTGGAGCGCGCGCACCCAACCGCTAAGCCACGGGGCCGGCCCTTCCACTTTCCCTCTTGATTTCTGAAAATAACTACCTCTTTTAGCAAGAGAACTTATTACAAATAATTTAATTTTTAGCTTCGACTCCTCTTGCTGACAACATGAAATGACTATAAAAAGCTCCTGTCAGAAAGAGTCCAACTTCAAGGAGAAGAAATCTCCTCAAACTAAAAATGACTGAACATACTTATTTACAGTAAGCTATGGTATCAGAGACATAAGAAATGGAATGAATATAAATGTATTCAAATTAAGATATTTAATGCTTGATGTTGGAAGATCTAAGTACTAGAGAAATCCTTTTAGAATAGGATCTTGAAAAATAGCCCACAGTGAGACCCATACCTTTAAAGTACTTATTAGATTCTCAATATTATTCTTGTCGGCTATAACTGTTTCTTCTTCACACAGTTTAGTTTCATAGAGTTTTACAAGGGCTTCTGCAGCTTGAGTGTTTTTTAACACCAAATTGACAGTTTTCAGCCTAAAAAAGAGAATTAAACAATAGCCTCTACTGGTAAATGTTTTTTTCCAATAACGCAGTCCTGAAGCACCATTATGACACAGGATATAGCATGTTCTTCATCTTGGAACACTGACGCATTTACTACAAGATTAACACTCAGCTGACTCTCTTCTTAACAGACAGCATGTGCTCCAACCTATGCCCTGCCCCACAAGCAGTATGTAGCAAGAGATCCCAACATAAGACGGTCTTCTTTCAAACCTTGTTGAGACGAGCTTGAGAGGAAAATCCTACAGGCTACAACAGCTGGCTACCAAAACCACAGGCAAAACGTGGGAAGATCACACATTATGCCCTAATCTCTGAGGCACATTCCCTTTCAACATGAAGAAGCATCCTAAATCCATAGAAATGTTTAAGACATTTGTTATTAAGACAAAAAAGTGTGTATTTATATTCATAAAAATGAATATTTTTAAATGAACAGCATATATATAAAAATAAGACAGTTGTATGAAGCCGATTTACGTTAAGACAGTGGTTACATACTTATCTATGTAAGTGGAAGACATAGAATAGACTTGGTTCATGTTCTGAACGACCACACTGAGCTCAGATCGTAAGGTAGGAACTGATGGAGAGGCTGCCGCTTGACTGAAAAATTCTTCACATTTATTTGTGATTGTTCCCAAATCATCTTTAAGTCGCTCCAGCTCTTTCTTTAGTTTCTATAAAACAGAGAATAAACATATGCATTAGGCTATCACTCCAGATGGAGCATCTTTCTTAAAACAGTTTAAAAACACACATTTTACATTATGATCATCGACTTAAAATCTATGTATTCTTTACAAGGAAACTAAGTCATAGCATCCAAGTTTTATAATCAGTAATTCCCTTACTGCCCATCCCCTCAGGTCCAAACATCTACCTTGGTGCTTTTCAACACTAACATCAACAAACATAAAGACTTCACTATGAGAAGCCCTTACAGCCTCCATCATAACAGATAAGAGGTTTACCTGAGTCAGAGGTAGAACTGAATTATAGAATCCTAGTTTACAATGAGCACTAAATACATAATCAGATCTCACAAAGTGACCACTGGGCAAAGCTGAGCAGGTAAGAAGTCATATAGGAGCTGACAATGAAAGTCATGAAGAGAGTAATCTATCTTAAGTTAATTTTTGTCCCAACACATTTATAAATCTTACCTCCTGCTCTGTGATTCTGAACACGCTTTCATGCAAATCGTCTCTTTCCAGTGGAGTTCGGATCTGTCTAATCAACCGATCTTCACAGTTCTCTAGCCGAAGTCGAACGTTTCGAACTTCAGAGATGTAGAGATTATACACCGATTCTTCTTGCTCCTCTGTGACAGGAAATATAATGTTTAGAAAATACCTTGTTTTCTTCTTTTTTTTATTTTTATTTTTATTTTTTTTTTATTTTTCCCCCAAAGCCCCAGTAGATAGTTGTATGTCATAGTTGCACATCCTTCTAGTTGCTGTATGTGGGACACAGCCTCAGCATGGCCAGAGAAGTGGTGTGTGGGTGCGCACCCAGGATCCAAACCCAGGCCGCCAGCAGCGGAGCGCGCACACTTAACCACTAAGCCACGGGGCTGGCCTGAAAATATCTTGTTTTCTATCTTTTGGATGCTCTTGTTCATGTTTTAATGTGACAGTTTTACTACTACTGGGTACAGCTAGTCAAACTCATGTTACCAGTTACCATCACAATCCCACCCCAAGGATATAAACCTTAAAAGAGTGGACACTACAATTTATGAAGAGTTAATAAAAGTTCCCTAATGCCATTCCAAGTATCAATTTCTGATTTATGATGTCCAAGGAAAGTAATATATTGCACTGTTTTATGTTCACAAAAATGTTAATTATATTATCTGCAAATTAATTTTAAAAATTAAAATCCTTAAAAATGAAAAGTAGGTAAAGAATGTGTTCATGTTTAACAGTTTTTAAAAATAGAACACTTTTTAGAAATAGAAAGTTTTTGTCTCTAAGTAATATCAAAAGAGTTCAGAATAAAATTTATATTTAACCAAAGTTAACTAGACAAAATCTTTTCCTTTAACCTCTATATAAAAATCCAAGCTTGGTTATGGGAAATCTCTTGTACTTTCCTCTCAATTTTGCTGTGAATCTAAAGCTGTTCTAAAAAATAAACTCTTTAAAAAAAATCCAAGTTTGGTACATGGGAAAATAATTGAATCTTTCCAAAAACTAAAAGATCATCATTCTGAACATTAAATGACAAAATAGTAAAAACTCTGAAAAGTAGATGCATTAAGAATTCACTGTTTGTCATATTATTGTCAGTATCTTTTTATTAATTCATCATTTAGAAATAAATGAATCCCTCCTTGCATCTTCCTACTTCAAACAGGCTTTTATCGCTCCTGCAATCATGTCTACCTATCACAGGCTGAGTGACATAACACACCTAAGACTGAGATTCCCACTGAGGACAGAAAATTCCCGGACTAAACACCTATGGGGAAAAAAGACAAGGATTTCCATGCTTTACCTCTTTCTGCAGATTTAAGAAGTTCTTGATAATACTGCTTACACACATTAACCTCCTTTTCCAGTTGTGTTATATCTGAGCCTGAAAATATTTGCGATTCCTGGCTATCTTCCAGAAAATCTTCAAAACGAGATTGTAGATTACTCAGAACTTGCTGATGTTCACCAGGTAACATTGTCTTTACCTAAAGAAGACAAACGATCCATGTAATTAAGTGATTGCAGTACTGAGAGCTAAATTTAAATGGGACCGATCTCTAGTTAGGCTCTCAAGGTTTATGCTAGTTCATACTAATAGTCATAAATAGAAGAATGATTTGAAATTAATTTTCTTCTTCATTAACAATTTTAGGCTTTAAAAGATAAGGAAAAACAAGACTATAAAATTCAATAAACAAAATCCAACTATATCCATCTCCGTAAGTCCAAACACTATTTCCTGTCTCCCCATCAAAATGTAATAAGCACTGAATGAAGCAAGTGATTTCCAGATTTCCCCAATTCTTAGACAGTGCCTTACATACAGCAGGTATATAAGAATTACTCATTGAGTGAATGAATATTAGCATGGATCTGCTGGGCTCCATCCTATTCTAGAGCAAATACAAACTCCACCCCTCACAAGAAGGTGCCTCACATTTTCCCGCAGATCAGGTTGATATGTAGACGTATACTTACTGAAGCTACATTGCTAGCTCGAATTCTGTCAATTTCATTGATGAGATAATGCCAGGACACAACACTCTTCATGTCTATGTGAGACTCATGCCAAAGAGTCAGGACATTCTGATACTGTTGCTCAATTCTGAAATATATGAAAGAAAACACTCCCTCTAAAAACATGCTACAATTTTTCTTTTTGTTTGTGAACTAGCTCATGTTTACTAGTTCTAGATCCTTCTGATCCTGTGGGCCTTGACAAAGAATTAACTGTTTCTTTAACCTTCAGAGAGCCTCCAAAACCAGCTCTACGTATTTAGCTACTGCACACAAACCTGTTTGCAAAGTCGATGGCTTCTTTGTTGGGTGGAGGAACTGTGAAACACACAGATGGGACCATCGCCTCATTCCCAGTAGGGCTGATGACCTTCCATTTAGCACGATGAGAGTTGTTGGCCAAAACACATTCATCATCTTTGTAAATGGTTATCTGTTTTAAACAAAGAACACAAAAAGCAAATGAAGTCACCGTTGACTAACCTTTTTCCAGACCCAATCTTGGGATTTTTTTTTTTGTTTTTCTGAGTTAGAAAATTTTACCACCAGTAAGCAATGTAAACCTCATTTTTGAAATATATGAATAATGGCAGAAACTGGTTTATTTCTGGGAGTTACAAGTACCTCGATTTGTCTGTAGTCACAGATAGCTTTGATCGGAATGGAAGTTTTGAGCGGACAGTCGGAATTCCTCGGTTTCAGCTGAATTAGTGTTTTTGCTCTCCCCATCAGGCTTGCCACTGTGCTTTTGTAATGCAAAAGTTCTTCTTTCTCTTCCTAAGGAAGGAATAAGATGGATTTTAAAACATAAAAGACTTGTACTCTCTGTTCTTTCAGGGCTTTACACAAAATGAACCTTCATCAGAAAAGTCTTCCTGAGCACCTGGTCTAAACTTCCAATCCCTCCCCACCTCATCTTGCATCTCTCTTCCCTTGTTTTGTTTGTTTGGTTGTTTTTTCCCTCTTTAGCATTCCCCACTATCTAACGTACTATGTATATTTTACTATCTACCGTGTTTATCGTCTACTCCCCCCACAGCACGTAAGCAACAGGAGGGTGGGGATTCTTGTCTGTTCTGTCCACTATTCTGTCTCCAGCACCTAAAACAGTGCCTGGGATATAGAAAGTGCTTAAAAAGTATTTGTGAAACGAATGACTAAACACACACACACACACATACATACACACAGAACATTGTTAAAGCATTTTAAAATATCTAATCATCAATCACATAAAAAACACTTTTGTTGTATTTGCTACCAAAAAATACTAAAAGTGAATGTTTAAATGCTTGAGTGAGTGAGGTGGAAATATCAAGAGTACCAATAAAAGACTAAGTTCTGCATGTATAAAAATATAATACACACTAATCTAATCTCTATTATACATTATGGACGGAACACATAGGTTTTCATCTGAGTACCATTGACTCCTGAACAAGGTCTTCCAGCTTGTGAATGCTGCTGGATCTATCACAGCTATACTTCCGCTGAATGGCATCCTTTAGATTCCTTAAGTAATCAGTAGCTTCTTTGGCATCATTGAAAAACTATGGAAAAATGAAAACTGGCAGTTAAAGTATATTAAATGCCCAGTAAAGCACAGAGTTGTCAAGTTGTGTGTACCCCTCATAAGTGAGAACAGAATAAAATCACAGGACAACTTAATAGCCACATCCTCCCTGGAACCAAACAACTCTTAAACTTGGACAATTGTGAATGAATGCTAAGTGTCCAAAGTTTATGTCTATGCTGTGTTTGGCCCTATATTATTTTGACTGAAGGTCTACTTTACTTTAGGGTCCAAACAATTTTTAAGAAGGGGTGAAATTCCAAGAATATTTTAAAACTTCTGAAGAAAAGAAAAAAGAGCTCTCTGTAATGACTCTCTGTAACGACATATTTCCTTAATAAGAGGTACATCTACAAAATAAAGATTTTTCTGCCATTTTAGGAGGTTTTTAAAGGATTTCCTCCTTCATAGAATGCTTAATAGAATGCTATCCTATAGGACATATACCCCATATATCCTACAAAGAAAATATTTCTGTTTATTTCCCCTACATGTTACATACATGTATCTTAACAATAAGTATGAAGACATTTTCTGAAAGACAGCCACAATCACAGTACCATCTCCTGACGTCATGATTCCACTCACATACCTCAAAATAGGCGGTGTTCTCCTTGAGGTGCTGCTCCACACACTGGCAGAGCTGTAAGATCCAGCTCCACTGCGTCTGCATGGCTGCTCGGTAGGCCTTAAACATAAAACACAGTCACCAGCGACTGGCCGGGGGGTAACAACGCGCAGACACAACAGCGCTTTTAAAAGATGAAAGACTCTACTATCTAAACAGATGATGAGATCGTTTTCACAGACTAAGACTGGAAAATCAGGGTAGTGAAGTGTCTCACTAATATGAGTTCCCATTTGCACAAAGCCAGTCCTAAAAGTTTAAATATAAATTTCTAAACCAGTCCAGTCAATCTCTTTCAAATTTTAAACTTCTTGAAATTTCTTCTTAAAATATATGGAAAAAGCTAACTCTGGCTATTTTTACATGAAAAAAGTATTTAACATTTGAAAGGGGATGCAGGCTATTCCTGCTGTTTAGAAAACCAACCCTTTACTCCTTCCCACCAACCCTTACACCAACTTTGTGGAATCCTCAAGTATGCTTTCCTTCATGACACTTCCCCTTCATCTCTCTTTTCTCTGATTTTTTATATTACTGAGTCATAAAATACACCTTCTGACACAAAAATACGTGGCTCTGTAGTTTTCTCTTTGTTTTTGCTTCTAAAACTAGGCTAGAAGCTCCTGGCGCGGGGTAACTTATGTGTTTGTTTTTGCCAGAAAAAGGATTGGGGAGAGTACAATCCCATATCAGTGTAATTTCCAGAATACTAATAATTATAATACTAGGAATTTTTATTAAAAATATTTATTTACTTAAATGTTTATTTAATACAAATTGTATCTTTCATGAGGGCAAAAATATTGCATAAAGGACAGCTATATTATGGAAACAAAAACAACACCCTTTTACATTTAAGATGCAAGTCACTGACTCCCAGAAGAGGGCGGTCTAGATGCTTTAGTGACCATCTTAAGTCAGCCTGTCATCTTCCTCCTTTTGGAAAATCTCATTCCTGCTGAGCTATGCTCTGGCAAGCTTTCTGAATGGAATGTACAAGACAGCACTGGAAATCTGGCAACATATCATGGTCATAGTATGTGCTCCCTCAAATTAAGCTGCTTTGAGTAAACTGGCTATAAAAGACCTATCATTGTGCATTGTTAGATTATTAGTTTCCTTTTTCATATAACATATAAAATAGTGTTGATAATTAACTAAACATTATCCATGTACCCCCAAGACACCAGAGAGGCCAACGGAATCATAAAGATGACTAAGCCTTAACTTATCCCTCAAGAAACTTTTAGTTAATTAGATTAACATTTCTATATAAAAGTGGTCAGGTTCACACTCACATTTTCCAGTCCCATCAAAATTCTTAACTTATATTTCCTAACAGTTTTCATCTCCACCCTAAGGAATACTCTATTTTTAGTTTACCATCATACAAAAGTACATTCAGACCCATCATTATTCTAATTTCCTTCCCTGGAGCTCTCACTACTCTCCTATGTCTCTAACATTCCTACGTGGCATTTCGTGTGGATGCCAAACCATATTTTTATACGGCAGGTCAAATCTAACATTCCAAAAACTTCCTAACGACGTGTAAATTTTACTGATCTTTCGTGTCATGACGATTTCAGTGAAAAAAGACTACCAGACACCCTTCCTCAACTGTGTTGTTTGAAGCATGTCACATTTTAAGCACAGCTTCATTTTTCTCCTCTGGCAATATACCGAATTTGTCCATGTTTGAGCTCCTCGCCCTCTTATATGACCTCCCTTCAAAATTAGAAAGTCACTAACTCTAACTAGTATGTATTAGGCCTAAAAACTAAACACACCACCACCACCCATACCACTGATAAATCCCATGTCAATTCTCCATTTCTGGATTAGAAATGTGTGTACTACACCATGAGGCCTCGCCAGGATGTTGCTCCAATCCACCTCACAAAACCAGATCATGAATAAAATTATTAAATCAAATAATAATAACAAATACTTCTTGAGAACAAACTAAGTAAGAATACACTATTCCTCTCATTCTCACCACAACTCTATGGCTCAGAAGCAATCTCCTCCATTTTAGGTAGTGAATGAGGCTTAGCAAGGTCACATCGCTTATGCAATGTCACACAATCAGGAAGAAATAAAACATCAGGACTTGTAAAGTCAAGGTCCTTCATATTTACTGTAACGCATCTCTTCAGCCACAGGGACTGACAGAGGTACCTCTATTCTAAGTGATGGGCGGGTAACACACGTAGAGAAAGCAAGAGAACTGAAGGCAAGAATCAGTATGATTTGTCAGAAACATTACTTTTGAGACAACTTGTAATAAAAGTTTGATAGTTTATATTTTTCGATTTATCAGCAATAAAGGAATCCGAAGAGTAATAATCAAGTGTCAATATTCAGCCATGACTGTGTCACTTTCTGATTTACCTCGATAGTTAATCGGGCTGGGTGATTTTCCAGAAGTAGCTGCTCTGCTATCTCCTGAACTGATTTAATATTTTCTTCCTTTTGATCCAGTTCTCTCATTAATTCCTAATTTAAGAAAGAATTAAGACATGAGTTAGAAAAAGATCTAAACTTGAAACACCACTTTGGTGTCAATTACAAAGGTCGTCCTTACAGCATGGTACTCTTTTTTCCGAGCTATGTTGGTATTTCTTTCGCTCCAGTCATAAGCAACTTCCTCCTCTTCTTTTTCATTCAGCCAAATAAGTTCATTAGTTGCACGAGTTACAAAATTATGGAGTGTATCAAGGTGCCGCTCCTGATTCCTAGAGGTATTCTTTATAAGGAAAGTCATTATAAGAATCATGTCTTTACCAAATAAAGATAAAGGAAACAGAAAGTTAAAAAAAAAAAACTTACCAAGAGTTTCGCATACTGACTCTCCAATCTGTGCAACTTGTCTGCATAAGTTAGTTTAAGAGGTGCCGTCATTTGGATCTATAAGATGGGATAAAAAGACATCAGAGTTAGGAATCTTAAGGAATTCTGACTCATATTCAATGTATCTATTATTTTGTTACAAGGCCTTTATATAAAGAGCAAAACAACCGTAAGCTAAAATAAAATACATACAGATTCTAAATTCACATACCTCACTGATTTTAGCTTCTTTAAGGCTAGATTCAAATTCTTCAATAGCTCGGTGAACATTCTTATGATTTTCTAAATGGCTTTCAACACTTGGCAAATCTGATCCCCATTCAGTGCGGTCCAGCTGCACCTTTAATCAGAAAGACACCAGGTTTAAAAAAGAAATTGACAGCAATAAAGACTGAAACTTTCAGATAAAGTAAACATTTTTTCACCTGCATCTCATCAACCCAATTCAAAAGATCCTGAACAAATTTCATGTTGATTTCCTCTTCTGTTAAATTCTGATCCAGCAAAGAAGACTTTAGCAGGGGCTTTCGGATCTGCATCAACTTCAGAGTTTGCAATGAATTTGTCTCTCCTCCTGAACTGAAACTTGGAACTAATCCTGATGGGAAACCAGGTGTATAAGCAGGAGTGACGGACGGCGTCAGGCGGGAAGTCAGACCTGACGACAGGCCCGATGTCACACCGGAAGGGGTCATGGAAGGCGTTAAACTCTGGGTCAGCCCTGAGTTCAGATTGGGGTGTAAAGTCTGTGCAAATCCTGAGTTTAAACTTTGAGTAATTCCCGATATCATGAGCTTTGTCTGTTCCGTTGTCAACAGGCGTCCTTTGCTGTACACTGAGGAACACTCATTCCTTAAGGCCATAATTTCATCGCGCAGTTTTGCAACCCTGAAAAGAAAATCAATAGGGATAAACCATAATATAAAGGGCATTTTTCACAGAGTGACCCCTAATGTAAACTATGGGCTTTAGTTAACAATAATGTATCAATATTGGCTTATCAACTGTAACAAACATATCACACTAATGCAAGATGTTCATAATGGAGGAACCTGATGTAAGGGGCCATAGGGGAACTCTACTTTCCACTCAATTTTTCTGTAAACCTGCTCAAAAAAATAAAGTTTACTTTTTAAGAAGTCATATATTGATGAAATTTTGCAGCAGAATTGTTTTCAGTGAACGTTGTGCTACAAGAACTTTCCTATTATCACAGTCTTTATAACTATCATTTATAATGGATATAATTACTATTCTGTAATGTGATAATTCTCCTATTATTTGACAGGTAGGGTATTTCCAAATTTTTGTTACTATAAAATATTTCTGATATAAACAAAAAGTTTTTCTATATTTATTTATATATTTTTTATATTTAGAATTACTATAGATTCCTAAAAGTGGAATTACTGGGTCAAAGCATCATTTATAATTTTTGCTTTATATACTAGTATACAATCTGAAGGTTACATCCCTGCCCCCAAACCACTTCTCAGAGATACAGATTTTTATACACATATATTTTTTCCAACATTTTATTATGAACATTTTCATGATAGGATAAACAGAAAATTGAAAAATTGAGTTAAAAAGATACTCTTCTTATATTTTCCTTTTTTAAATGTCACACGAATATTTTAATTCTAAATATGTTAATTACTATATTAAATATTATATGTAGAATAAAATTTTTTTTCTATTACTTGTCTTTGAAGAACAAATACCGACTTAACACACCAAAATATACCAGAATAAATTTGATACACATTTGCAACTGAAAAGAACATAAGAAATATATTTCATAAAACCGTCACATTCTACATTCCTATCGTGAGTGCCCATGAAACGGTTATACGAAAGGACGGGATGGATAAGCACTCTCACCTCTGTACCAATTGATCTGCCTGGTAGTATTTTCCATCAATAAGAATCTGTACGTCAATTACATGCTGGCGTAAAAGGTTCTCACATTCAAGTATATATCCGGCAATTTCTGCTTCATTCTGAAACTGCACCCCTGATTCTAATCTTTTAGAATCCTGTATTTTAAAAGAAATCAATATTAATTCTATGAAATAAGTTTCAAAACTAGCCTCAAATATAAAACTCGGAATACTGGAACAGAAGGCTTCTTGGGTTTTCTCTGTTTTCCCTTTGGTTCAAAAATATGTTTTCCCTTGCTTATCATCCCTCAAGAGAGCAAACAATGATGATAATCAACACACTTTAAGTTTTGGTAGACAATAATACCAAGAATCGACCAAATGTTACACAAACGTTTTAGTTCATTCAAACGCACAGACCCCTCTACCACAATCCCAATGGCTCCTAAAATCAACTTACAGCCTGGAGAGCATTTCGGGCAAGTATTAATTTGTCTTCACAGACAACACTGTCCCTCTGAACTCGGTTGGCAATCTGCTGCAACATTTCCAACCTAAAAAGAAGGCACAAAATAAAATAAAGTTTCTCCCTTTGAAGTCACAGAGTTCCCCGTCCCTGAAAAATGCTGCCCACCAAGAAGCCCACACCAAAAACTCAATACCTGTGTCCATCAAAGGATTCATTGCCGAAGCTAATGCAGGAGTTGATCAGGGTCGGACCACAATTAACCGACAGAAAATTTTCATTTGAATCAAGACTCGTTCGAGTGCTGGTAGTGTTACTAAAGACAGAATCACTGCTACGGTAACTATAACTACTACTGTGCATTTTTTCCCCAAAATGATATTCTTTCTTTGACCATTAAAAGTAGACTAAAAGGGAGAAGGCCTGCAAAAGGCTCTACTTCTAATGGTGAAAAGTGGCAGCTCAATGTTTCAGCTTTAATGGCTCCTTAAATATGCTCCAACATGCATATTCAACACGCAGCAAATAATATGCTGATAACTATTCAGAACAATCTTGCCTAAAGCCACAAGTTTGCTAGCTGAGGTTTGCCTTTTGTAGCTTGCATTAAAACCCTACAAGTACAGACAAGGCCGGCTGATTGGGGCGTCACTGAAACAGATCTGCCAAATATTTTCACCGAAAGTCATCCAACTGCAACCACCTAAAAAACAACTCAGATGCCTCACCGAAGCCCAGGTACGATTAGTAAAAGTTATTCTGACAATACCAATCATCACCTAAGAGAACACAATATTCAGTCATAGCCTAACTTTTTTCAAGGGCCTGGTCTGCACTGAAACACACAAGGTTTAAAAGCCGGCACTTAGAAGCTCATATAAACAAATGAGTTTGATGAGAAACAAAGGACGTTTCCATTTTAACCACCATGTCATTGGTTTATAAGGTTAAATTAACTAGAAAATTATCCATTTACCTATCTTTATATGATGTGATCTCAGGAATGTTACCTCTTATCTTATTACAGTTACTTTATATTTTTAAAAGCCAAAGTGCTAAGTAGGATATCGATGCAATGCTTGCAAATTTAATTTGTCTGTGCTTGTTTTTCCTTCTATAGGTTATTACCTGGCATAAGAACGTCAGCTCTTTCTCATTTGTCTTTTACACACTCCCATGCCACATAGCTATTATTTGCAATTAAGTTAATGGCCAAAAAACCTGTTGCATCAAGAAAAATGAAGGCATCTATCCAACCAAGCTCCTAAATATTTTCCTAGTCCAACATTACAAAGCCAAATTGTTGGTTCTCCATCCTAAAGGTAGGTATTTTTCTTTTCAGAAGGCAAGAAAGGGGAAATTTGCGAGTGTTGTGTCTAATACAGTCAGTAAACAGAAAAGCTCAAAATAATAATAACAGCACCTAATATTTATTAAGCGATTATTACCTGCCAGGAAATTAATCTTTTTACATACATGACCTCATCTCAGACTGAGAGGCACCAAATGTGGTAGATACTATTACATCCTGTTTACAAACGAGGAAACTGAGACTCAGAGAGGTTTATGAACTTGCCTAAGATTACATGGCCTGCAAGTTGAGCTAATAGTCTAACCCAGGACTGACTGGCTCCTGGACCTTGAACTCTTACCAAGTGCCTTTTTATTAACATACATTAAAATCCAGCTACTCTTCTGATGACTAAAAATCCACTCTGCATCCCATCTCTGGCACGTTTTTCCATTACTTCACATGATTAGCTTAGTATCTCATTTTAATTACCCAGAATTATCTGCTCCATAAAAGTCCATCCCGGGTATTTCAAGCTTGTTTTGGATCTAGATCCAGTTATAAAGATATGATATTATGCTTTAACAAGAGTGTAATCAGTAATCCAATAAAGGACTGATAAGTCAGACATGCTCTCAGATCTTCGACACACTATTCCATGTTTCAACAATGCTGCAGTCACGTGCAGGGCACAGAGCACACAAGCACACCGAGCAGCTCGTGCACACCAGGGATGTGTCAAGCACTGGCAAAGACAAGGGTTTGTCTCCACGTTCTTGGAGCTCGTAACTGTGGAACAGGCAGCCCCTAATCAAACGATCATAGAAATAAATATAAAATTCAACCACGATAAGTGTTATGAAGGAACAATGCATGTAAATACGAGAGTTAAAACCAAGACACCACAACTAGCCTGGGAGACCACGGAAAGTTTCCTGAGGAAGTAACATTGAGCTGAGATCTGAGAACGATCAGGAGTAAAGAGAGACAGGGAGGATCAAACAGATGTCCCTGCCAAAGGAACAGATGGTGCAAAGATCCTGTGTATGGAGGCGGGCGGGACCTTGACAAATCAGAGCTCCTGAGAGACAGCCAGTGTGGCCACAAGGCAGAGGGTAAGGAGGGTGTGGTGCAAGAAGGCCTGAGAGATGCCTGACCGGACAGGCCTACACTGAAGGCCCAGCCCCTATGGCGCTCACAGCTAATGAGGAATAGAGCCCACAGTCACCATGCACCACGAGCCAGGCTGGATGGTAAGGACTATGTGGAGACAAATCCATTCAACAAATGCCTCCTGAGGACTAAGCAATACTTTCTCAGGCTAACGCGCGTAGTGGGAGAGCCAGAATGATAAAGAGTCAATGATGAGTTCTTGGAACAAATGCATTTGTAGAAGTGGGGCAGAAGGGAACTTGAACCAGCATTTACTGAGTGTTTTCTGGAGGCCACCTCACTGCCCTTTAAATGGAGGCCAACTAGACTGGTTTCCATTGCTGAGCAGAAAGAGGGCCATACCCAAAAATACAACAAGAAACAAAATAAGTTAACTGGCGACCTATGTATGAGCTTTTGGATCCAGGCCCTGGGGACTTAAAAGCCGCTGTGGGAAATTCTCATGGGTAACTCTGATTGGCTTTAAAACTGTAACCACCTTCTTAGATGAGATCTCACACACCAACGCAGCCTATCAGATACGTTTTAAACATCACTTCACTGATTTACTCCTCAAACCTCTTGGAAGAGTTTCTAGATAAGAAAACGGATGATCAGAAAGACTAAGTGACTTACACAAGGTCACAAAGCCAAGGAAATGGAAAAGCTAAGTGTGGGTCCCCAGTCTGCACAGCTCCAAAACTTAGGTTCTTTTCATGAGAAGTTTCCTCCCCCACCTGATACCCCTGGCAGAAAACCTCTCCAGCCTACCTTTCTACTTCCGGACGAAGTGCCTTCTCCCTCTCGAGCATGGCAATAATGAGCTTCCCCCACTCTTTTTCTATGTCATTTGGATGATAACCTTGAAGGAGTTTGATGCGGCCAAATTCTATCCAAATCTTGAGAAAACAAAAAAATTTAACATGAAGCAAAGAGGTAAGAAAATAAAGATTATGCCTGACAATACAAAGGAAGTTTCTGCTTACCTCTAATAATTTATATAGACGTTTAATTTTTGATTTTTCTGTCTCTTTCGGTGGAATTTCTGTTTCTTTAAACTGTAAATACTGATTATAAAGTGCCTAAAATGAAAGAGAAAATGAATGAAGGGCCAAACTTCAAAGACCTACTTTCATTATCACATAACGTTACCACTTCAAATGCTATTTACTGTGTCACGTGCATTCAGTGGAGTTTCCTTATAAAACTGACACTCAGGGACAATTCCGACTCCCAGCTAGTTGGTGACCGGGTTATACGTGATTTGATGAGGGTGTAAGTACTGACGGGAGCCATGATTCAATGTGTTTCGTCACACAGGGATCTGGATAATCACAACCACAGCAGTGTTTACTATGGTTCTACTAGAAATCGCTCATCATACAAACAAGAAAACACATCCTTTAAAAGAGGCACTTTCCAAATGCTGCACTTTAGCTTTTAGTTTTTGAAAAAATAATCTGATGCAATTCACACAAAGGAAAAAAAAAAACGGTCCTCTTCTATATCATGGATCTAACCTTGAAAATAGAATTCTTATCAGATAGACAAGACTAAAATTTGGTTTCAATGTCCCATTGGCCAAATTAAACAGATCTTCTAGCAAACAAAGACAGATGCTATTGGTTGCTGCCATTATTACAGAAGTTTCAACCATAAAATTAAATTATCTCGTTTATAGATATTAATTTTAGAATCTCTTAAATTTATTTATTATATTTACTAAAAAGGACCTTCATAAAAATTATGTAGATAAAACAGCTCCACATTTAATAAGTTTATACCAATTACTTCATTTTAATTCACGCAGGGTGTTGTGTTTTTTTTGTTTTTTTTTTTCGGTGAGGAAGATTTACCCTGAGCTTACATCCATTGCCAATCTTCCTCTTTCTTTGCTTGAGGAAGATTAGCCCTGAACTAATATCTGTGCCGATCTTCCTCTATTTTGTATGTGGGATGCCTCCACAGCATGGCTGATAAGCGGAGTAGGGCCTCCGAACCTGCAAACCCCGGCCACGGAAGTGGAGCGCACAGAACTATTACCACTCGACCACAGGGCCAGCCCCAATTCATGCTGTTTTGTTTTTTTCTTTTCCCTGAGGAAGATCGGCCTTGACCTAACATCTGCCAATCCTCCTCTTTTTGTTGAGGAAGACTGGCCCTGGGCTAACATCCATGCCCATCTTCCTCCACTTTATATGGGACGCCGCCACAGCATGGCTTGGCAAGCGGTGCGTCGGTGCGCGCCCAGGATCCAAACCGGCGAACCCCGGGCCGCCGCAGCAGAGCGCGGGCACTTAACCACTTGCGCCACCGGGCCAGCCCCCATGCTGTTTTTTAAAAAGTCCCCTGTAAATCTTCAGACAGCCACATTTCTGAAGTTTTGCTGGCTAATGAAATCTCCTCATGATATATTCTCTTTCCTGTATTATGTCCTATCGTAGGCACCAGCACGGCATCTGTGCAGTCACTCAAACTTCTTTCAAAACTTCAAGAATCTACATAAATCAGAAGCCAGTACAAATTTGCCCAAGTGTCTGAACAATAGGAATCCATTTGGAAGTAAGTTGAACTGGAAATCTGAAAATTGTTTTGAACTCAAAATGCAATGTTTCAGGACATCCATCAGTGAAATAAGCACAGAATGCCAGTATGTGCTAAACACGGTTCATGGTAGACGCGGTAACAGAAGGGGAAATCTTTCTTGCCCTGGAAAGGTTTACATCCACATAGGGAGGCATCACACAAACAACTTTAAGAACACTTAAAAAGCATCGTATCAACATATGCCAAGTAACTTCATGCCAAGGACAAAGACCCCTGTGGCAATATGAACAAGAATTGTTCCACAGATGTTCTGTGCAGATGCATGAACATAACGAAAACTTCAAAAGGGCCCACCCTGGGTTATTATAGCTTTTGTGATTCCAGTTTGATCACGGAAACAAAGCCTACAATTCAATGAATTAGACTTTGTTGTTAATATTCACATTATCAACTTCTTGAAATAAAGCAGACTACTTTGCTATTACAAATCCAAATATACAAAATGAGACAACTTATTTTCAATATGTTTACACAGCTATAATGTCTTTTATATTTCTATAATGTTTTGCCTCAAAGAGTTGGACCTGTTTTGAGGTAGTAGCTAATGTTTTACTAAACCACGAATTCATTTATACTGAGGTCAGGTACGTATTTTCAAATTCATGGTGAAATAGAGTACGTACCTGTTGCTACACAAAAGAAGCCTCTGAAACAGTTTTCAACAGGATGCGACCACAGGCACACTCCCCTACCCCGTCACACTTGTGCAGGCTTCCCAGAGCCCCTCCTGCCCCAGCCGTCTGAGGGGCTGCAAGTGTTTCCCAAGCACCAAAAACAACTTGGCTCTGGCGTATCCAGAGTCTCTCTCAATTCATACCTTAAAACTCTCAACAATTCAAAGCCAAAGGGCTATGAATTTCTTTAAGATGTTGTTGCTATTATGTTTTAATTATTAATGTTTATCTCCATTTTCTTTGTATAATAGGAGATGAGTAAATAAAAAATTTGCCTACTTATTAGTAGCTTGCCAAGAGCAATTTATCTGAACTTCTAAAATTATGGAACTATTACAGTATTATTTAAAAGTTTAATAATTCAATCCTACTGTAGTGATACAGACCTTTAGTTCTACAGGATTATTCGGAAATGTTCTCTCCGACATTGTGGTCACATGGTGTCTAATCCACTGGATGAGGTAGTTCACCATATTCTGGTATTCAATCCATTTGACTTCGACATCCTGGAACAATCAAATGACAGAAAAGGTTCATGTCTGCAGATAACAACATTCACATCTGACATGATTTAGTCAGAGGTCATTTTGTGAATTTACATGTCTTTAAGCCTGACAGAGAGCGCCAGCTAAATGTTTTCTTACTTTCCACCCAGTCCCAATCCCTCCCACGTAAACGGCTTTAAAAACATGCTATCAACATTTGACCACTAAGATGCCTAATGAGAGCCAATTCTGATCCTGAGACGGTGGCTGCTGGAGCACTGTGTTGAGAAGCCTTCTGAGGCTGCACCAAAAGCCGCAAAAAAAACCACTGTAATCAATGTGGGGTATTTTCCAGGCCCTTAAAAAGGAGAAGTAATAAACTTGCATAAACTAGGTGAGTTGCCATCTCTGCCAACCTTTCTAGATCTAAGTCCACTAAAATTCGAAGAGCTCTACAATATGTAGAAACCAGACAGGAATGAAAATTATAGGAAATGTAAATGGTGGGATTACTTGAGCAATCATTAAGCAAACATTTTGAAAATGGAGGAAACTAGAAGGTTATCAACAGCTATGCTCAGTTAACTATTTGATGAGTGTTTATCATATTGAAAGCACTGTGCTAAGTGTTTTATAAAATATAATACTTTAAGACATGATACCTTTTATCAAACAGCTACTGTCTAGATGGCAAGAGAGAGTCATAACATAAACAGTTAAGCAAAATGAAAAGCAGTGTTTAATTAAGTGTTGAAATAACCGAAACAAGGAGCACATACTAGGGGTCGAGATAAGAATCAGGTGACATAAATGTGCCTCAAAACAGTCACTAAGGACTTCTTGGGAGAAGCAGTCCCTGAGCAGTTCTGCAACGACCAGTAAGTAACTGTTGGGGGGTGTGGGGGGGTGGAGAGCAGAAAAAAGGCAGAGGAATCCCAAGTGAGTTAGGACTCTGAAATAGAAATGCCCTGGTTACCAACAGTTTGTGTTCGGACTTTATAGCTAACAATGCAGGTAAGCAGAACTAATGGATGCAGAATTTTGAATGTCAGAATATCTAGACTGGATTTAACCCTGCAAGCTATATGTTGCCACTGAAAGTTTTCAAGGTAAAGACATCAGGTTTTAGGAAGATTAATTTGGCAACAGCGTGCAGAGCTGATGGGAAGAGAAAAATAACAGAGACGGAAAACCTAAGAAAGACGTCATCCTAGTTCTAGTGTGAAGGGTAAGAGTCACGAATGGGGTGGAGGAAGTGAGAAGAAAAGCGAGGAACGGCCACGAGAACCATTCTGCAGCAACGCTCAACACGGAATCATGGCAGACACGAGAGGAGAGATGAGCATGTGAGCAGGTCACTCAGGGATCAAAAGAGGAGAAACCTCGGAGAGAAAGAAAAGAGGAAGAGAATGGAAACAAGTCTAGAAACAACAGCACACAGAAGTGAAGGAAGAGACCAGAAAACAGAGCTCACCAGGATGAGCTCCTAAATCTTCCAGTAAAACAGAAAAAAAGGCATCTGCAAGGAGGAGAGAGAAGCCCAGGGCGAGGGGGACCATCCTCAAATGCATCACACGTGTAGGGTCTCCTGCTCCCTTCCAGAAATGCATAAGCACTTGTTAGCATGACCACTACAGAATGAAGACTGACCTGATTACATAAACCTCTGGGAAACAGCTGACTAACAAAGAGCTGGAAGCCATGCGTCAGAGACCTTGCCCTGCTTACGAAGCAGCTCTGTGAATTTGGCAAAATCAAACAACCTTCCTCTAGGGATCACTTTTAAATCAGAAAAACAATACCTAGCCAACTTACCTCATGGGATTATATGAGTTAATAAACTTGAAAAGTGATTTCAAAAGTGAGATATTCTACACATATAGAAGGATATCAAATAGAGCAGTTGTAAAACAGTAGCAAGTTAAAAATGAAAATCTCCAAAATTCAGTGGTTTACAGCTTTTATTTATAAAATGACATGTAACTCTGAATAGCCTACTTTATGTATGACAGAACAAAGTTTTTTTGAGTTATACTTTAATTTTAATGGCGGAATGGTGCCACGAAAATGCATATATATTGGTTTACTAAATAGCATAGTAACTCAAATTCTTTAAAACATATTTAGTATTTAAAAACTGTAAAAAGCGCTATCAAAGAATTCAGCCAACTGGTCATTACTGACTCAGCTGCTTCTAGCGTGGAAAAATCAGTACTCACGTTTGCACTGATGCCTTCGCCACCTTCCGGGACTTTGGGAAATGCATCATAGAGAGATGACACATAAGTTATTACTGATTTTTCATCAGGTGAGGAGACATCAACATCTAAAAGCAGCAACATAAATTATTTCAAAATGTTGATAGATTACTTCTGATCTGACTCTCAGGCCAGTCTACACCTAGTCAAGACAACAACTCACCTTCGGGATCCAGAAGTCTTATAACACCAATTTTTTCTGCTACATAAAAAGCGTGCTCTAAATTTGCAAGGTTGCTTTGAACAGCAACAGTATTCATGTCTATCAGGTCCGGCCTAGGGAAAAATTCACTGCGTTAGTTAAGTTTTCTCACGTGTCAATTCAACATTATATTTACAGGTGTATCTATTTACATAACAATTTCTGCAAATATTAATACTAAGCCTGTGCTGAAATACAGATTTTCATCCAACATTTACATTGCTTACTTCTCTCAGAAACTTTTGTGTGCCAAAAGCAAGTATAGCAAGGAAAATATAAAAATTTGAACATACGTAACTTTCAACAAAGTCTACAAATTCCTCGTAAGCAGAATATATATGAACATCTGTCCCATTCAACCTATTTAAGCTCCACAACTCCAAAAGCATCCCTCCAATCCAGCTAGCATCCTCTCAAGGTTTCCCCCCAAACAGGAAAACCTTATGCTTAGTTCAATGCCATGTCCATGGCAACCCCCATCCAGGATGCCCCTTCCTGTCATTGTTTCCTCACGACGCATCCTCGAGAGCAGAGTTCAAGCCCCACCTCCTCTGTGGATCCCTCACTAATATTCCCAGCCCTCATTTTCCTCTATTCCCTGAACTCCTTATACTCCAGGGCCTGTGCCAATCAACCTGGCACTTAGAATAATCCTATACTCCTTGCCCTATTAACTCACCGTTTAACGTGCATGCACATCTTGTTTCTCCCAACTGGTCAACTCCAAGACAGCAAGAACCATGTATTAATAAACTTTTCTATTTTATCCTTCTGCTGAGATAGAGTGGCATATACTTAGTAGATACTCAATAACTATCTACAGATAAGTTGGTAAGTTGGTTGGTTAGTTAGTAATTTGGATCATAAATGAATAACTAAAATAAGCATTAGTTTATATTTTCAGAAGCATGCATGTAAACACACACACACTCTCTACACCAGACTTCACCTCTTTCTAATTTGTGAGACTTACATGATACTCTAAACAACAGGCATACTTTGACGCTGGTTCTTTCTACATAAGACAAGAAAAGACTCTCAAATACTCCTTATATAGAATGTGGCAAAATATGGTAGTTGGAAACTTGACTCAAGGCCAGAAGCAGTCTGGAAACGTTCATCTCAAAAATAAAGCATCAAAAAAATGCAGAAACAAATGTGAAACAGTAAAGCCTTCAAAACGAGTGGCACCCAAAATCACTAAGTAAGAACTTGTTTACCAGCTTCTAAGGAGAGGCTCTCTACAATCTCCACAGGCATTCTGGTTTGCTTAAAATAATCATTTGGGGATCAGTTGAAAGAATGAAGGGCTCAGAGGTAGTGCGGGAGGAATGGAATGCAAATTACTTTGAATACTATTTGGAAGGCTGTTTACATGAGCAACTCTTTGAAAATACATCATTTAAGAAGATAAACAGCAATCTGTACTCTTATTTTTATCCGATGAGAAAGCAGACTTCCAAAGAAATCTACTTATAGTTTTATAGCACTTTGAAGTGTTCATAACCTTGAGATGTAGCTACCATTACCTACTATTTCTCAGGAAATTCTTTACTGTTTTTCACATGCCACCAATACGATCACCGAAAAGTGATCCTACCTTTATTATAAGAACAATAAATCCACTGACAACAATAGAGGTAAATGACATACCTCTAAAAATAACATTTTTTACTCATATTTTGAAGAATCTGCCAACTTCGAAATTACTAAACAGGTGTGTATAACAGTCTAGACAAAAACAAATATCTAAAGTTCAAAATATTGTTTTGTTTCCACGAAGTTCACACATTTTGAAGAAATAAAAACCAGCCTTTCTGAGTTTGCCAAATCTCCCAACAAGAAAGGGCATGCTGTTAGCGAACCCTGCCATTAGCAAAGAAAGTAAACACTGAGTAATCCCAGAGAGAATGAATAAAGTCATTGAAGAACCAAGGTTTTGACTAAGAGAATAAAACATAGAACTTCCTTCAGAATGACATAGTCATTTAGGCACAAAAGCAGCTGTATAATACACCAAGTTTGGATAAGTCACCACTTTTATCATGAATTTAACACTTTAATGGAACAAAAACTGAAATGATTTTCCTCCATTAAAAGACTGCAGTAGACAAAGAAAATTCATTAAGCAAAAAGTGACAAGGGAAAAAAACTTTAAAACCACTATGAAAAAGGAACAACCTGAAAATTTTCAAAATTCTAATCCCTCCCTAGCTCATCTCCTAACCGCTTGGTCATTTTCAGTCTTCCATTCTGCTTTTCCTCCATTTGGCTCGAGCTTCCAGAAGAGGCACGTGCTGTCTACCCTCCTTCTTTCTTCCTAGTCTCACGGGGATAATATAACTTTTAAAAACTTCAGCTATTTCCCACATACAGGGATTTTTACTTTCATTCCAAAGGTTTCATTTCACTGTAACATCTCTTTTTTGTGGAACATTAACAAGAAATTTCATTCCCAAGGTAAGGTTTCCTAAGACATGTTTTTTAGATGTTCCTTAGATACTCCTAAGATAGGTTTGCCTAACCAAAGACTATACTCTACTGTAAGTATGCAGACGCAGCAAACATGTTCCTGTATCATAGTTGAGATAGTTAAGCATTAACTATTCTAATTTCCCCATTTTCTGGAAACCTTTAAAAATCATATAATCTTCTGCCACTTAAAATAATATATATTAGTCTTTTTACGGAAAAGAGGCCATTCTAACTCTTACTTGTGTTACTATTCTACAATAATGTAACCTTTTCTGAATGACTCAGCTATCATGGATAGCAATTTTCTAAAACATATATTTATATCCCACTTTTTCCCACAAATGACTAAAAACAACTTACAAAGAAATAAAAACACAAGAAGATAACACAAATTTTAAACTGAAGTATAAAACCAAGATAAGGCCATAAGATGAAGCTGAAAGTGAGGCCAAAAAGTGCAAACCACTTACATGCATGCTTAGTGCCCATAATTTGTTCAAAAAATATATGACAAAAAGGTATCAAACAAAATGGCTATTGCTATAATACAAAATAATACTGGATAAAAGTAATGTTTATCTTTCATATGACACCCATCTTAAAAGAGCATTCTCCCTAGACAAAATAGATATATATATCCACCTGTATATATATATATATAAAAAAGGGCCAGCTCCGTGGCTTAGTGGTTAAGTGCGTGCGCTCCGCTGCTGGCGGCCCGGGTTCGGATCCTGGGTGCGCACCGACACACCGCTTCTCTGGCCATGCTGAGGCCGCATCCCACATGCAGCAACTAGAAGGATGTGCAACTATGACATGCAACTATCTACTGGGGCTTTGGGGGGAAAAATAAAGTTTAAAAAATATATATATTTAAAAAAAAATACATATATATGTATATATGAACGGGCATTTATGTATGCATAGGTATGTATGTGGATATATATACATATATGTAACATAAAGATATTGCCATCTACACTAACAGATAGTCAAACTAGTGGAACATTAAAATTGTATAAGAGATTTGTTTGGTACAGACACCCCAAAGTAATTTTCCAGCCCTCAAACACTTTATTAATATATTAGCTCACACAAGAATTAGATAACATTCTGAGAGAAAATGTGACTTATACAGTGTTACAAATAGCTGAAGATTAGCACGAGAGACTACCTAAGGCTTCCACATTACATCACGCCACATACCAACAAGCTCAACTACAAGGAACAGGAAACAAAGTCCAAATACCCGGAAAGAAAAGTACTTAGAAATGGCCATTGGAAAATACTAGAGGGGGCAGTGACGAAAGTTAGCTAAGAGAAGAGTACATTGTGCAGACTCAAGATGACCAGATCCGGAACCAAACATGTGACAACAGCTGAAAGGACAGATATAAGAAATATCAATAGTCAAAGCCAAATCAGGAATTGCATTCCAAAGTATGAAAAAACTGACTTAAATTCATATAGTTTGTTGGGTTGTACTGGCTCTCAATTGCCGCTCAGTAATTATGTATTGAGTGGATACAGACTTAAGTTTTGGCTCCACAGCATCTGAACCCTCACCCTATGTTTGAGAAATTTCCCTTTCAGGAGTCATGAGAGAAGGAAAAGAGCAGAGTCCAGTTCCCAATACAAAACATTATCACATCGGGTTTTTCTTGCCTCTTTCCTTTGCTCAAGACACGCCAGCTGTGTCCCTCAGCCCCACACATCACACTACCTAGTCAACTCAAATTCTTCCTCGAACACTTGGTTCCACCATTGTCTCCTCCAGGAAATACTTTTCTCTGTTCTCAAATGCTCTCTGCTATCTTCATTTCTGTATTTTCCACAATTTGTTATAACTATGCATTTATCTGTCTTTCACATTGGACTGTGGGCTCCCTGAAGGCAGAGCCTGTGTTTTATCCGTGTTTATTTATATCTTCAATATCTAATGTAACACCCAGCACATGAATGTTTGAGGAGTGAATGAGGTTTGGGGACTGGAAGGTACCATCGATTCATTTTTTCTGGAGACATTTTTCCATCCTAGGTTTGTTCCTTTTCTTTTCACTTATTTCTACAGACAAAGCCACCACCTATGGCTTCCAACCGGCTTCCAACTAGGATTTCAAATCCTTGTGAAAATCCACATGGAACAGGATACAGTGTCATAGCTCCTTCATAACCTAAACAAACACACATCTTTTTGAAGTTTCTTAAAGGCTTTTGTCTGCTGCAAACAATCTGGAAAATAGGCATGGAGTGAAAACTACGAGTAAGGGATAAATTATAAAGTTTCAAAAAGCATAAATTACTGCTTTTAGGTTCTGAATCCTCCCTTCTTATGTTCTCATGTGCCCTCAACTTCAGCTTTTGATAAAGTTGCCAGTTGGGATGTCTTATAAAATAATAATCATAACAAAACAACAGTGATTAATATGTATTGATACCTACTATGCGGCAGGCAATGCATTGAGGGCTTTAACGGCATTATCTCACTGAATCCTCTCACCAACCATAAGCAGTAGGTTGTGTCATCACCCTGAATTCACAGATGAAAAAACTGAAGCTTAAGGAGGTTACATAACTTGAACAAGAGCCCAATCTGACAAGAGGCAGTCAGGATTTCAACCCGGGTCTGTCTCAATCCAAAGCCTGAGCAATTCGCTACACTACACTGGCATTATAACCTGAGAACTAATTAAACGGTAATATCCAATATGAAGCTGAAAAATCAAAATAAATAAAACACAGAAGAATTTATACTTCTGCTACTGGGGAAAACAATAATGATGATGGTAATACCCATAAAGAAACATAAGAAAGTGTGTGTAGGAGTGCATGTGTGCGTATTGGCATACTCAGAAAAATAAATCATAAGAAGTAAGATGCAGTACCAGATTGTTACCAAAACAGCACTCATCACTATTTACTACACCATTGTATCCCACCCTGGGAGTGGTTTTAGGGCCCTAATCCAGACTGATGGAATATAGAGAAAGGCCCGGTCATCTGCATTTTAACAAGGTTCTCCCCCTCCCCCAGGCAAGTCTGGGAATGAAACCAACTTCTCAAACCATTTTCTCTCAAAATTATTAACATTTTGTAATGGCAAAAAAAAAAAAAATCCACAATACTATCAGATAATTACGTATAAAACAACACAAAGCACATACAAACACAAGCATGCCCACTGCCTGACACCCTCAGTAGGAGACAGCAAACCTTTTCACTCTTCTCCAGTATTGAGTTTTATTGCTTAAATCTAGAGGAAAAGAATACATTTAGGACAGGACGGGGCATGGGGCAGGGGGATGTGGACAGTTCATGCTGGCCTAACTCTGGAATACACTGTAAAATGATGAAGTCTGGAAAAGACAGCATTTGGTAACAGATTTATTTTTATCAAAATCAAAAACGACTTAAATAAACTTTGTGATTGGAGCTATCTGATCATCGGAAAGGACACTGAGCAACCATTTTCTTTCTCAATTAAAAAAAAAAGAAGGGGCCGGCCCGGTGGCGCAAGCGGTTAAGTGTGCGCGCTCCGCTGCGGCGGCCCAGGGTTTGCCAGTTCGGATCCTGGGCATGCACCAAGGCACCACTTGTTAAGCCATGCTGTGGCGGCGTCCCATATAAAGTAGAGGAAGATGGGCACGGATGTTGGCCCAGGGCCCGTCTTCCTCAGCAAAAAAAAAGAGGGGGATTGGCATTGGATGTTAGCTCAGGGCTGGTCTTCCTCACAAAAAACAAAAAAGAAAAAAGCAAGTAGAAAGGTGGTCGCCAGGAGTGGGGGGAGGGAGAATGGGGTGTTGTTTAATGGGGACCAAATTTCAGTTTTGTAAGATGAAAAGAGTTCTGGAGATGGATGGTGGTGATGGTTGTAGAACAATGTGAATGTACTTAATATCAATGAACTATATACTCAAAAAGGTTAATATGGAAAATTTTATATTATGTATATTTTACCAGCATTTTTAAAGCTTTTAAAATTTTTTAAAAGACAATTTTTATGTATTTGAGAGAAAAAGCTATATTGAGGTGGAAAAAAGTGACAGGGCTGTGATTCAGTCCTAACTCGCTCTCTGTTTGACCTTGAACACACATCCAGAAACCGGTGTCTCAGTTCCCTTCTACAAAAAATGAAAATCAGGAATTACAGAAAATCAGGAATCACAAGAATCAGCTCGAATTCCAGTTATCCTTAAGGAGCATCTGGAGATGGGGCGGGGGGGGGGGGGGGGGTGGAGGGAGGGCATTTGGGGCTGCTACTGCCATAAGGTTTGAAGAACCCAACCGATTTGCCCTAAGTCTCAAAAGAGGATTCACGTGAAAGTACTTGTGAATCTGAGTATAAAGAGAGAGGTACACAGGTTATCATATCTACTGGCATACCAAAAAATGTAATAAAAATGTAATCAGAGAAGCCATAACTTGGTACTTTGGTATGCTAATTATAAATAATTCTTCCCAGCCAACAAATTAGCAAGTTCATTCATTCACTCAATATTTAATAAGCATCTCCCATGTGCCTGGCAGCGAGGCACTAAGAACATAGGCCCTGTGTATATGGAAAGCACAGAGCTCCAAAGGGAGCTGGGGAGTAAACCAGGAGAAAATCTGGTGGAAAGGGGAACCCTGGTATAGGGAAACAGCACGTGAGTGCTCTGTGCCTGGAGGTAGTGCAAGCACAAGGAGACAGTGCATGGGCGAGTAGCCAGCAGCAAGGGGAACATGGCGAGAAATGAGGCTGGATGGATGGCAGGGGCCAAGACGATGCAGAATCTCATGAACTTCTTAAAGGATTTTGAACATTTTTCTAAGAACTAAGGAAAACCATTAAAATGCATTAAGGCAGATTATAAAAGATTAAGTGATCAGATCTGAGGTCAGACAGAGAAAAAATTTAAAGTGGTGAAAGTACTCCCACAGAATCCAGGTAGGAGACGATGGTGACTTGCAAAGAATGTGGCAGCAGTGGGGAGAAGTGGGCAGGCCCGGAGATATTGAAAAGGTCAAATCCACAGAACTTGGTTTTATACACTGGCTACAGTAATTAGGGGTGTAGGCATGGATGAGAGTCAACACAGAGAGAAAGAAGAAAGTCGAACAGCAACCTTGAAAAATTCCACATTTACTGGCCTTGTGAAAGAGGCTGAAAAGGGAACTGAGCAGGAGCGGCCCAAAAAACACGGGAAAAACCAGGGACATGCAGTGCCATAAAGCTAAAGAAAAAGAGTATTTCAAGAAGAAAAGAATGGGCAATGGGGTCAAACACTGAGGAGTAAGAAACATGCGGCCTGAAAAATGTCCTCTGGATTTAGCCACACAGAAGGCACTTATGACCATATAAGAAGTGTTTTGGTGGATTATGAGGCCAGAAGCCAGATTAGAGCGGATTGAGGAATAAGTAGGGAGTAAAGAAATAAAAATGGAGGGTAAGACAGCTCTTCTGAGAAGTCTGGCCTTGAAGGAAAGGAATGATATAAGGCAGCAAATGGAAAAAAGCATGAGGCGAAGGGAGAGTTTTTTTTTTATTGTTTGTTGTTTTATTAACGAAGAGGCTTCAGCATGCTTAAAATCCAATAAGAAAGATCTGTTGAGAGAGAAAATCTTAATATAATGAGAAAGAAGGTTTCTGAGGCAATGCTTGAGACAGGATCCAGAGCACAGGAGGAGGGGGACAGGCCTTGGATAGGTGGAGAGGGGATCCCTCTGTTAAACAGGAGCAAAGATAGCCTGGCTAGGATGCATGCAAATAAAGGTAGGTCTGTATCTTTGGTAGCAAAAAGAAAGACTTTCCACTTGCTGGCTCCAATTTCCTCTGAGAGCAGAAGTTGAGATCATCAGTTAACAGTGAGGGAAGAGAGGAGGTGTGAGACAGGCGGTGAAGTAACACAGATAGAAAAAGACTGCTGATCAGAACCATCTGAGGCTGGCGATCGTGACATTACAGTGAAACTCATCCACCCTGAAGTGTGACTTTCTCCGGTGCGCTTCACTGCTCTGGTACATGCATAGACAACCAGATAGCTTGGGCTCACACAGGGTATGGTTTTGCTGGAAAACTAGTATGCACCCAGCAGCACGGATGGAACTCAAAGGGATTCTGTGAAAATTAAAAAACAAACAAAAAAAACCCACTCCATCTACCTAGAGACCAGTCTTAGAACCACCTCTGTACTCCAGAACACAACTCGCCAACTCACACACAGATGCACAAAGCCACATACGTATGTCATTTACATCTGCTCTTCAATAGATCACACAGTAAGAATATGCATTAAATAGGCCTCACTTATCCTACGATGGCAGAGCAGTTACCGTAACAAATTCCTGAAGATGAGTGTTTGGATTAAATCATGTTCAGGCTTCGCGTATTCTTACCACTCTGATTGGTGCAAAAAGCATCTCACCTCGGCCCCCTCCCCTCAGGGAGTAAAAAAAGATGCATAATATGGCCGTCCCCTCTCCCTCAGCAAATAAATGTGAACATGCGGGAGACCCACCCACAGTTTCGCAATTGGGTGTGGACATTCCTTTATGCTCATATTTGGGCAGAAACCGTTGAAAGAAACAAAGCCAAGAACTCTGAGATGGCAACAAGCGATGACGGTAATTTTCCCTTTTCTCAAAACTAGATGTCTGACTTTAATTCAAATATTCTATTTTTTTCCTATCAAGTGACTCTCTCCTAAGAACAACACAGAAAACAACAAGAAACACTATAATTTATAGCAAGCTTTGTCAGCACTTCAAGACTGGAATCTAACAACCTCAGAAATTAAAAGATACCTAATGAGTTATGACTTTCACTTCACAAAGAAAAATTAACCCCATAACAGCCTCACAGACTTTAATAAATAAAGAGAATAGTATTGATTTTGATAGAGTAGCAACTCCTTCAGTACCTGTATTTTAGTGAACTTATGAGAGTAAATTATAAGTGAACCTGAGTGACTAGGAGATAAATACCACTCTCCCCCCTCCCCAAAATAGTGGATGGATCAATTTATTTTTTACTCTGGTAGAACATAAAATACTAAGCTACTTCATATCACAGAATAACATAAGAATACGAATCTATAAACAAGTCCAAATAAAAGAAGTGGTGTTAAATAGATGGATCTGTCAAAGAAAAACAGGTGGAACAAACCCTTGCCGGCCGTTCCAGCAATGTAAGAGAGATGAGAATGCAAGAGAAAGGGAAGATGCTGAAGAGAAACGTGATGAAGGAAGATAAGTCAGGTTTCACAGTAACAGGAGTCTTTAATCGATGCCCATCTTCTCTTGGGCTTTACAGTCACGTGCCCCGATTAGTGGATCAGCAGCAGCGTACAGGGAGGGATGTAAACTGCCATTTCTTACATACTTCCTAAATCTCCGGCAATGTTATCTCAAGACAGCCCCCACTGCTGCTATTCTAACTTCTTAGATGATCATATCACTCTGAAATGTGCCAACTTATTTGGTCATTTTTTCCCCTAAACTCTAACACGTGCATGTTTAGACTAATAGCTTGCACACCAAAAGATACATGGGCCTGCAATTTCAGCTCTGGCACACACTTTAAAAGCTGAAGACAAATAATTTTATGAATAAAAGTGTAAATTAAAAAAAGAAGAGAAAAAAATGAATGGGGTTTAGAGCTGCCAGAATGCAATTAACAAAGGAAATGTTTCTGTCTCAAAGGCATCACAAAGGGGAAACAGTGCAGAGGGGTACGTATCAATGGCACCCTTTTTGGCAGACAATTCAAATACATGTCTTAAAATTTTAAATGTATTACCGTTTGACCTAGAAATTCTACTTCTAGGACCTTATCCTACAGACATAGTCACACATCTGCACATAGACACATACAAAGTCCAATACAACATTGTTTTAATAGCAAAAAACATAATGTCCACCAATAAGATGCTACTGAATAAATTGTTACATCCATACAATAGAACACCATGCAGCATTTAAAAGAATAAGGTAAACCTATTTGTGCTGATACAGAAAGATGTCCAAAATAAATTAAGGGGAAAAAAAGAAAAATGTGAAATAACATATATATATATATATATATATACTATCCTCTCATTTGTGTCTTAGAAAAAAGATTATATACATGTTCAAGATTAGGTGCTTATGTAAATTATAACTCAATAAAGCTGACCCTTCCCCCTAAAAAGAAAAATAGGTGTTTGTAAATGCACAGAAAATTTCTGGAAGCATATGAAGGAAACTTAACAGTGCTGGTCTCTGGGGAAAGGGACTGGGAATCTGGGGAAAGAAATCACATTTCAATACAGATCTTTTTATTCTATTTGAATGTTTCATTATATTAATGTCTTGAGTTTCTGGTTAGTTGCTTTTTTTTTTTAAATCACAGATACAAGAAAAAGTAGGACTCTGGTAAAGAGTGCCTACTGTAGAAAGTGCTACCAAATTTACCAGGCTTTTGAGAGGGGACTGCCAGGTGAGTCTTCTTTCCATTACGGCTGTGTCACTTTTTCAGTGATCTGACGCAAAAACGGAACTAGGAGAATTTCGGCTATGACTTACTTCATGTCTATAAGGATCTGTTTCATAGAATAATGGAAGGCTTAGTACGTATTATAGAGAATTTCTGTAAATTAATCTGAGCAAGAGGGCCAGGAAGATAGAAAGAAGGTAACATAAGCAGATACTTCCTCTAAATATTTACACACCAAATCATTTCCCCAACAGTGCATGTAAAAATACACAGATACATGAAAAATGGTCACTGGACGTGGACACTAACTCATATACCTCACCTGGACGCAGATGTATTACAAGCAGTGCATGCAAGCTTTCCGAGGATTTAAAAATGTGATGATGGTTAGAAGTCACCCATTTACACCCTCAGAGTTCAACCGTTTTGAGTTTGTTTGGTAAGGTAAGTAAGCAATTTGATTTTGCCTCACAAACTGAAATACTCGTGACTTTAAAATTAATAACCTTCAGGGCTCTGTGTCTGAGCCCAGCCTGTGGCCACATAAACCAGGCCCACGCCTGGGTGTGTACACACACACACACACACACCCATACCCCTGGGTTCTGCAGCCTGAGGGCACACCAGCTTCTGAGGGAAAAGAATCACCTAGTCAACATGAATCCAATTTCCTATGGGAACATTTCAAACCCTAAAGGGCCTCCTCCCTGCATTAAACCAGTCCAATCCGGTTTAGCTTGTAAGGTGTGACTGAAGCTGAACATGGGGCTGAATCACAGGCCTCCAGGTCACACTATTCAACATGATGACTGTGACCACAGCCTTGCAGCCCAACCTTCCCAATTACAGCATCTTCAAACACTTAATATAATGAAAATGATGGCCCATTAAATTCTAATTCAAAATGCAAACAATGAACAAAATAGTTGCTACTCAACTACACACTGAGATACATGAAAAATTCCTGGCTGCCTAATTAGAAACATTTAAATGGCATGCTCCTGAATACAACCTATTTCAAAAATATTGAGTCTTCCTCAGGTAATATATTTAAAACAGGCCTATAGAAAGAATGCCAGGGGCCTTAAAAGGAGATTTAAATAAATGAAGGGGATAAATTAGAAACAAGAGTAGGACAAGCAGCAACTAGCAAGCAGAAACAATCTCTCTTCAAAACACACCCCCCCATACCCCAGCATTTTAGTCTTGACGTACTGAGTATCTCCCCCATATCGCCACCTTAGGTTGGCCCAGGCCTGCTGCACACTTGCATTGTTCTTTCTGGCTGTGGGCACGCATTCATGTTCATGCCTGCTCAGGCAGACGTGTTTTCATGCTGAGTGACGCTGGGCCTGCTGTTTTGGGACACAGCTTTTATCAGTGTTCTAGGGCAGATATTGATTTGGAGAGACTGATAAAATCAGACAAGTCAGGGGCTGAACTGCAAGCTGCAAGTCAGAGCTTTATTTCCCTCAGAAAGAAAAAGTCAGTTTTACTGTGATCCCCAAGCACACTCATAAATAGGCACACAGAACCATCCATCGAACCCTCTGTTATAACAGCTACCTCTGAAGAACATGTACCACTGACAGGAATGTTACTCCTCTGTATCCATCTTAGCTCCTGGTGACTTATTCATCCACTAGTGTTTAGAGGACACTCCTAGAGTCCCTTGGCCACTGCTTCTCAGTTAATTCTACTTCATCTTCTCCTGCTACTAAGCTGCTTGCTCATCAGATGCTTTTGTGACAACCTTTCAATCTAAGTCCATCAAATCCAGTCTTTCTCGTTATTTCTTTTGAATGAAAATTAAGGTTAGGGGCAAGAGTGAGGCTTATTTACCTAAGATCTCTTACCAGTTGTGGTTTTCAGTGAAAAGATTTCAATATGCTTTCAAGAAAATTTCAACTATTCTAACAAACGAGCCGAAACTAATACAGATATATAGTATTTTTATTATTTGAACCCTTTCCATAAAACTAAACATAACAAATAGACGTTCCTAGAAGGAACTAGGAACAGAATTTCCTAAGGCAGAATTAATAGAAAAATATAATGTATTTATCAGTGATCTATTTAAATAGAACCTATAGAACCATCCCTCGTAATCACTTCCATTAAATCATATTACTTTGTCATTCTTATTACCCACACATCATCCAGGCTGTTTATCCTCTTTAGGATAACACGACATACTAGGACTAAAGAACAGTTCATTTTCAATTTTGCTCTTACTTATGCTAAGCGTTTTAATGTTCTCTTTTTATCTATAATTTCCCTCACTATATTACGAGTTGTGGCTGACGATATTTTTATAAACAGCTAATTCTAAGTTAAGCAATTAATGTTGTCCCTCATCAATTTCTTACAAGGGACAAAAATCTTAAGTGACAGTTATATATGGTACTGCTATTTATTTAGTCATTTCTTAATCATCTCTTAAATTCATCAAGAATTTTCACATATCTTTGCTGAATATCATTAGTCTTCAAGGTTGCACTATCACAACTGTTTTGGTCAACAGTTCCATTTCTTGAGATCTAGTTTGCCTACAGGAAATTACCTAAATAGTTACACAGAAGTACATGAGAATCCAGAGCAATTTCCTCCATTATTTAAAAGGTATGCGATGTTGAGCATGTTAGTTACCTTTTGAGCCTCAGTTTCTTTGATAATTTAATAAATTGATAAAAATGGAAATAGTACCATCTATTTCACAGGATTGTGATAATTTTAAAAGCTACCATATATAAAAAACAGCTAGGACAGAAACTGATACATGGGCAACATTCTGCATATATTTCTTCGGTACCTACGTGACAATCACTTTCTTTTTACCTTCATGGATCATTTTTATTGCATAACATCTATAAATTAGTCTTACTATATAAAAGTCTCTTCATTTTTATTTCATATAATAGTTCTTTCAAAGAATGGAAATACTAGTAAATTAAGTTTTCTATGGAACATTTTAGAATAACTGAACAGTTAGTAAAGTACTGCTTATTGGGGTTAAACATTCTCTCTACTTTCAAGTCATATTCTATGTTAGAACACTAATGAAAATATGCTAGACAATCCAAATTAATGTACTTGATTAATAACTTTTGGTAGTATTTACATTAATACGAAATCTGAAGGATGCTTTGTTCCCATTTCAGATCAATATTTCCAAATCTTTAAGATATTAGGTACATAAAAATCTGACTAAATCACTTATTACAAATAATACTCATTTACTTTACATGACACATATTATTTATTTTCCTTCTAATCCCCAGAGACATCTTTCATATCCTATCCAGGGCATGCAAACTTGCTGCACATCAGCATCACCATCCCTCCTTCCATCCCTGCAGCAATCACGAGGTTGTTTCCTGCCAAGCCCTTACTCTCTCCTAAGATCGTTCTCAAGAAAGCATTCCACATGGTTAGACTTGGTAATTGAGTAGAAGTTAAACCCATGTGCCACCTCAGATAATCCTTATTACAGAAGTCAAATAAAATTCATATAAATAATATAACTTTTAATCTAAAAAACTACCCAAAAAAGCCCAGTTAAGTGGATATATTTCCACAGCAAATCCAAATACATCACAAAATTTATGGGAATCATTACCAAGTAAAAACAACTGTTAAATAAGACATTACCCTCTACATGTGATTACTATCGTCCAACCTCCAAAAATCTGCTTATAGTGATTTTTCAATTGCTTATAACTTTGTCTCTTCTGTGTTTAGAGTAAATCAAGGCATTCAACAGCAAAAACCATGTGTAGTTCAACCCCATCCATTTAATTCTTACTCATGCTAGAAGAAAAGTATTCAATTGTTTTTTAAGTAAAAAGAAAGGCCCAAGGACTTGAACTAAAAATACAATTCTACAGATGAAAGGTTTCTTCTAGTGAAAGAAACCAAAATGATATTTTATGACGCACAGGATAACTTAACAAAACTTCAGCAACAAAGAAATCTTATAAGCATTTAAACCAGATATTCGGTATTTTTCCATGAATTCTAACAAAGGAAAACAAAGCTGTAAGTCAGCATAAGTGAGGCCATCTTGTTACGCTAAATGGCCCCAGCCCCTCCTGTGTGACTACTCGCTGCTCTGCACATACTCTAAAAAATTCGCATGCTCTCCTGATTTATGGCCTCTGCTTACATATGTACTCCCAAATAGCTTGATAAATTAAAATTTTGTTCTATGAGTTTCTCTCCAGGAACAGGTTGACCACAGATGGGAAACACAACTACAAGGTAGGTCCATCACAGCTGACAGGAGAATGGAACAATGTGATGTCTGGAGCCCCACATGCCTGGAGACCAATATCCCTGGACTCTCTCCTCACTGCCCATTTTCCCTACATAACTGCGTCAAGATTCTGTAATCCTTGAAGATGGTTTTTTGAGACAGTAGTTTGCCATCTTCCCAATTATGCCAGCTAATCAAATTAAAACTTCCTTTCTCGATTCCTAACTTGTTGTGATTAACTGGCTCAGATCACGGTGAGCAGAGCGAGCCCAATGGTGGGTAACAAAGCCAACCAGGAAACTGAAGTTTATAGTTAAAGCTAAACACATTTCTGAAATGATCACTCTGCCAAAATAAAATTCAAAAAAAGTAACATTCACAAGATTCAAATTCTCTCCCAAAGCAATATAAGCTTTGTAACATTAAAATTCCCTTGGAAATTTTAGGATCTCTGACACACACAGCAACTTATTTAAGAACTTAGGAGAAAAGTGCACAGTATGTATATATCAATTCGTACTTATAATCCTTCATAAGTATTGAAGAGACAAAGCCTAGAGACCATTGTTTTTAAAAGTCAATTATTTTGGAAGAATAACGGGCTTCTAAATGTTTTGCTTCTATCCATAAATCTTCAAAGAAGAGGGCAGAGCACACTCTCAAAGATGCATCCTGACATAAATCCTTGAGGGATAACAATCCAAATATTTTTATTCAAAGGCCAAGAAGATCTTATCATCCCAGGTATAGAATGTGTCCAGCTACACAGCCTTCTGCCAGCCTCGTGTTTTAAGTCACATGGGAAGTGCAGCGTGATAATTGCCATGTCTGTAACCACTAAACCCTCTTGGCACCGTGTTACTCAAGATCTGGTGCTTTACTTTGGACAAGTGTAGGCAAGTTGATCTTGGTTTTTCTTTTTAATTCAGTAACTTACATCTACCTCTATTGAAATGGTGGTCCATAAAGGAAGGAGATCATTGTAGTGTTTAAAGGGGGCTCTTGGGTGTGGATACATGGGAGATTCATTATAGTTTTGCAGACATTGAAATTTCCAAAATAAAAAGGGAGAGAGAGAGGAAGAGGAGAGAAAGAAAAAGAAGAAAAGGAAGGGAGAGGAGAGAGAGAACAGGATTTCAAGTCAAACAGACCAGGATTAGAATCTTAGCTGGGTAACTTATTAGCAGTGTGACCTTGGTGATCCCCAGTTCCTCATCTATAAAAGTGGGAGAATAACAGTTCCTGCTTTACGCGACTATTGAGAGATCTGAAGGAGACAACGTTTGGAAAGCACTTAACAGACTGCTTCACATGTAGAACATTTTCAAAATATTAACTATTCCATATAATTATTATTTTTATTATAATCAAATAAGTTTGTTAGTTTAATGAGTTTATAGCTTAGGCTTAGTCTGTTGAGGAATACATTCAGTTCCTCAACAACATGATATAATTTTTGCAAAACTAACAAAAATAACTGAGATCAAAAAATACATCATTTTCAATAAATATTTTCTGGGGATTTAGCTTCTTTAAGGCAGTAAGAGCACGGACTCAAGAGCCAGAGTGTCTGTGTTTGAATCTTAAGTCTGCCACTCGCTGGTTGTGTGACTTTAAGCAAGTATGTACTCTGAGTCTCAGTTTCTGTCTATTAACTGTGGATGACAATATCCCCTTAGAGATGTTGTGAGGATTAAATAAATTAATATATTTACTGCTTAGGATGATGCCTGGCACTTAGTAAGTGCAATGTAAGAGTTAATGGGGATTTAGTTGTTAATAATTCTCACTGGGAAACTGCTTACCACCCCAAAATAGACCATTGTAAACCCAGCTACTCACCAGAGTAACTAGACTAGGAAATTATGATTGGAGACTTGTGAGCTCCAAGTCTGAACTAAACTCTTACCTGACTACTTACCAGTTCTCTATATACACAATCTTGGTCATCTACCTGTGGATTCTACACATCAGAACTAGCTATCTGCTAAGTAACTGGCAAAATCCAGAGACATAGTATAGCTATGTGTGGCTACACATGTGCACGAAAGCTTAGAGTGACAATCTCTGAGTGGTGGGAATAGGATGTTTTTATGTTTACTTGTCTGTATTTTCTAATTTTTTGCCATGCACATGTATTGCTTCCATAATAATAAAAAGTTATTTTGAGATTTAGAAACGAAAGAAACATCTCGTATTTGTCTAAAGAAAAAAACAAACCCCACAAACTCCATACCTGTATTTATGAATGATGGCATTAAATAGTTTTCCATCTCTCCAGCAGGTAGTGAAATTTTCACACCGTATTCCAGCATAACCCTCTGTTGCCTGCTGTGTCCACAGCAGCAATCTCTCTTTTGCAGACATGTCCTCTGACTCTCCAGTAACATGGATATCCGATATCTAAAGACAACAGAAAGTGTGAAACCATCAGGAAGGAAGGAAGGTAGCTCAGATTATGAACCCACTATGCGCCAAGCACTTTATAAGTGCTACTTTACTTAATCTTCATAACTCTCACCTGTAAGCCAGGTATATTTTCCCCATTTTACATCCAGGAAAACTAAGTTTCAAAGAGGTTAACAGATTGAAAAAGTCAGATTTAACCCAAGCATCTAATTTTTTTTATTATACCAAAACATCACAGCATCAAAAATTCTACATTCCTCTTTAGCAATCAGATTTGTTAAAAACAACATAAGCAATGTTTTTCCAAGTTCAAGTGGATGACAAGTAAAACCTACAAAGTAATCTGTATTACCACCGACAGAGCAGAATTTGATCCGACAGGTATCCTGTGTAAAAAGCAAAGAAGGATAACAGTACCCTCTCCAATTAACTACATTACATAACAATTTGGCCAAAGTCTCTTCCATTTTCTCATGAGTCTGCTCAGCTTGCTCAACACAAAACCTTTATCAACTGATTTTTTCCCTATACTTTGTTTTCATTAAATTTTCTAAAAGTCTTTTCCATTAAATAATAATAAAACAGGTCACCAGTTCACACGATTTACATTTCCTTAAGAACCTCCTTGAAAAGGTCCTACTTAATCTACTGATAATGATATTAAGGCACAAAGTAACTTTACCAGGGGTCACACTAATTCCAAAGGCGGAATTAACACAAACAACTGTTCCCTCAATCGGTGCAGGACACAAAGCCAGGGGATCAAGAAGACAGACGGCAAGCCAGGATCAGGAGGCAAACAAGAGGCTGGAAGCAAGACACAGGGAGGGACCAGGCATTTTGTAACAGGACGAAAATCACTGAAATCATGAGATGGGCTTCCAGTCCTGGCCACTAGTCCCATAGTTTTGGACAGTTCACTTCACGTCTGTGAGTGACTTCCTCCTCTACAAAATGAGGAGGGAGGAGGCAGAAGCAGATACTGTTCAAGGCTCTTTTCAGTCTAAAGTCTTACTATGGGACTGTAAATACGACCCAGACGTCAGACGCCAAAACAGGCAGAATCAAGCAACTGAAAGTAGAGAATAATAGGGCCCAGACTAAACACAGCCTTTTACATGTGGCAATGCCAGGCTCAAAGAGGAAGCCCTTTATTCCTCCCAGCTGCCCCAAGAGCCACAGGCATGGCCAATCCAGGGACCTGGGGCAGGAACGCTGCAGCAGTCAAAGCCACCCCAGGCCTGGCAGCCCAACACCGCGTGCAGATGTCAGCCACACACACCCTTTCCGCAGGATTCAGCAGAGGCAGCTGTGCGCTGTGGAGCTCCCCTCTCAGCCACTGTCTGAGACACTCTCCTTGACAAAGGCCAGGATTTGAAAGTGGAGCAAAGTGTCTCAATTTATCATCTTTCCTAGGAATCTGCTAATCTCTGTTGCATGGAAGAGAACTATATTTATGAACACATTATCGTGTATGTATAGGCAGGATTTCTCTTTTTTTGTTTTTAATGTGGACAAAAAGAGCTGAAAAATCACCAGTATTCTTCCACCCAACTTCCAAACGATATTTCTGGCCTAAGATTACGCCAGAGAGCCTTCCTGGCAAATCCTGTGAGTTTAAATCACATCTCTACCACGTACATGCTCAAGTTACTTAACTGCTGTAAGACTGTTCCCTTCCTTGTAAAATAATGATGATGGTAATTATTACACTGTGTGGTAAGAATCCAACAACACAAGCACAGTGTAATGCCTGCCCCACAGTAAGTGCAAACTCAGCATGTCCGCTGTTTTATTGTTGTGGCTATTATTATTCCTTTTGACAAAGGGAGAGGCAAAAACTTGGCTGCGTTATTCTCCCAATTCTCTTCCCATAAAGAAGAGTTAAATATAAAGTTTTAAAATTTGCTGCCTGAAACTAATCCAAATCTATGAAACAAGCCTTCAGAGAAACTAACCCAGGAAACTCTGTAAATGGAAAAGTTGAACCTCTAGGTAAAAGTTCACAACGTGTTCCTTTTTAGCCTTTACAAATTATAAAATCAACTGCTTTCGGGAACTCTCATAACACAGGAGCTATAACGGGTGGCATTTATAGCTATATAAAGAAAAGGAAGGGAGCTGGGGAGAGGGGTTCTGCTGGATGAAGAACATTCCATGCCAGGCCAGTCAGAAAATTACCCATTAACAAGGGAAGTCAGTAAATTTCAACTACAAGGTACCAGTTTAAGTTTAATAGGTTTGAGTGCTACACAGCATTTTACCCGAGGAAGGATACTAAAGAAGAGGAGTTTAGAGGTCTGAAAAAGGAGTAATATCATCCAAGAGAAAATAATACATTCTCATTAGATAAGTTTCTAATAGGTGAATTTCAGATTATTACACACACAACACCATTTCAGGCTATTACACATGCATACACTATTTCAAAAGCCACAGTTCAAAAATGCACATTCAAATATGTCACAAACCAAACTTTAACACATCAAAGACTACTAACACATTACTCATTTTCAGCTTCTCCTGCTATTTCCAATTAACTGAATATTATCCCCACATGGAAATTTAAGATATTTTTAAAAATATACTGTTACCATTAGCCACTATCTGAGTATATGAGACTTTTCATGACACTGTGCAACCAAAAGTAAAAAAAATAAATTAATTAAATGCTAAAATCACAAGTCTACAGTTGTCATTCTTAACCCCTGATTTGAAACCCTTGCATTCAGCCAAACAGGCTGAATCCTCCATCAATAACAAGTCAATGATGGTTCCACATTCAGGTCGGATTCTAGGACGTAATCAAGCCTCCTCCCTTCAATTCCTGGAGGCAACACAGTAATGATCAGAGAGGGTTTCAATCCATGCTGCCTGGGTTCAAATCCCAACCCTAACAGTAATGGGATTATGATCCAGAGCTATTCACATAATCTCTCTAAAATCTATTTTCCTCATTTTTAAAACTTAAATGATGACATAATTTCTACCTCCTTGAGTGGTTCTAAAGATTAGATAAAATAATCCACATCAAGTGCTTAGCACAGTGCTCTGCATATAGAACACTCTAGAAATGTTAGCTTCTCCCATCACAATTATATTACTGGTATTTGCTGCTTAAAGCTTCTCACCAACAAGCTTGTCAGCTAGCATCAAAAACAAACAAAATACTTTATACCAGAGTTCCCTAGTTCCTTTTGGAAACTTGAAGCCCTCATGCCTCACATCCAGGTCATTGTTGGCTACCACCCAAATTCAAGTTCTTCCTGTCACTGAGCCTCTCATGCCCGTATTTCATCTCTGCTTCATCTCTCTTGACCCAGCTTGCCACCATTCCCAAACTTCCCAGAAATACCTATTCCACGGTAAACAAATCTCTTACATCTTCAGTACCTTACACCGCTTCTACCTTTTTACTGAACCCCAGGTCTCCATCACTGCATTAAGTCCCAGACACCATTAGCCCCAGAGGCAAGGCAAAGGTATTTTAACACCCCCAATAATGCAAACCAAATGGTTTTCAAACCATTACCCGTGGGTACAAAGACCTCATTTTTCACATTGTAGGCTGATCTTCTTCCTCTCCTCAAAAATGATCGTCGCATCCCCCAGAGGTTTGGCATCTGGCTGAGCATGTGTCTGTCTCCATCCAGCACCTCATCTTCACAGTCCTTTGTCTCCTCTGATCTCCCCATCTTGAGCTGGAACTACGCCACCTCAGATATTTAACTTCTGACAGCAGTTTCCCGCTCCCCCAGCACTTTCATTCCCTAACTCCACCTAAACCAAGTTCCAGCTTCACCAACATCTCATGTTCCTTGACTCGCCCAATTTTATCACAGTCTACGAGCCTCTTCTATCCTTACCTCCTTCTCTACCTGGTCATGACCCCCCACTTCAACCAATATCCTCAACTCCCTCACTCCTTTCTCTTTACCCTGCAACCACCCAGCCAAATCTTAATTCTGATCAAGACAGCTGTATGTCTTCTCTGCTCTTGCCCCAAGCTAGAAAGCTCTAATAGAGAAAACCCGACCACCATGTGGACTGCTGCCACCACAAATTCCAGGTCTGCAATCTCAGCTAGGCACGCCAGGAAACACGGCAATTCTTCTTGGTGTCTTAATTGGCCAGTTTTCACCCCTCACAGTAGTATGTCTTTCAGTTCTTCACCGTTTGCCTAAAACTCCCTACCCCGCCGCCTCTTTTTTATGTTTAGCAATCACTTTTTCTCTCCTTCTTTACATAGAAAACAGTGACATGAGTAAAAACTCCCTCACTTCCTGCCCTGTTACCCACAAACTTTGCTTCCACAGGACCTGCTTTCCTCCTGTGCTCTGAATCCTTCCACCTCCCGCCTCCTGGGGGTCTCACTCTATCAATTACCCCCTCTCATCTGGGTTTCTGCTCTCAGCACTTAAAATGCCCAAGTCTCCTCCATCCTAAAATAAATAAACAAATAACCTTCATAAACTCAACTGCCTCTTATCACTGTCTCTCTCTTCAGTAAAGCAACTGGAAAAAAGCATTCTATATTTTTTAATCTTTATTATCTTTACTCCTCAACCTGTTGTGATTTGGCTTCCACCCCAATCACTCCACTACAACTAAGTAGAAATGACCAGACAAGAAAGTGACGGAGTTCTTGCTCGTGACTCTATTTTCCCAGTAAAGAAGGAAATTCGACAGTTTGCAAAACACAACAGAGGAAGTGGTGGGCACAGGAGGAGACCAGGTCATGTGGAAACTGAAGAGCTGTAAGAACTCTGAGGGATCATCTATCAACCTCCTCTCTCATCATCTCACTTATTGAGCAGGCCCTCATAAATGTCTGCTTGTACCATTACCATCATCCTCACGGAGCTTACAGTCTAAGGAGAGAAAAACAACATGAAGAAGAGCTCATGGGTTTTTTTTCCAATCCCTCCATTTTCTGTTTTTTTTTTTTTTTTTTTTTTTTTGAGGAATATTGGCCCTGAGCTAACATCTGTTGCCAATCATCCTCCTTTTTTCCTTTTTTTCTCCCCAAAGCCCCAGTAGATAGTTGTAGTCATAGCTGTACATCCTTCTAGTTTCTCTATGTGGGACACCGCCACAGTATGGCTTGATGAGTGGTGGGTAGGTCTGCACCCAGGATCCAAACCAGTGAACCCCAGGCCGCCGAAGCGGAGCGCGCGAACTTAACCACTAAGCCACCAGGCCGGTCCCTGCATTTTCTAATCCTGCTCTCTCTGAGGCATCTGTCATTGGCAATCTTTCCTTCCTGGCTTCCTTGATGTCATTCCTTCCTGCTTTTCCTCCTGCCTCTCCAGTCAGTCCTTCTCAGTCTTCACTAGCGGCTCCTCTGCTACCCATCCTTTAATGATGCTCCCCAGAGCTAGGTCCTCAGTCCTCTCATCTTCTCACTCTCCCTGGATAATCTCATCTACTACAATGGCTTCAACTATCCCCTCCACACTGATGACTTCCAAATCCCTATATCCCACTCAAACCTTACCCCTGAACTCAAGATCTGTAAATTCCAACTCCCTAGTGAACAGCTCTGTTGAAAGAGCAAAATCAACCACTTATTGAGCACTTAAATGAGCCAGACATTGTACTTAAGCACTTTACAAATATTATCTCTTATAATCCTCATAACATACAATCTCATTTTGTAAATGATAAAGAGGCACAAAGTGGTTACATGACTTACTCAAGTTCACGCAACTACCATCAAGTAGAAGTAAAATTTGAATTTGAACCTATCCGGCTCCAAAGCTGCTACTCTAAACCACCATGCTATATCTTGCAATCTTCTCAAACTCACTTTATTGAAAACTGAATTTCTCTTTCTCCATCCTGCTCTTCCTTCTGTATTCCTAGCTCAGAGGATGGCCCCATCATTCACCCAGTTGCCCCAAAATCAAAAACTCTGAACTCATTCTTGATGCCTTTTTCTCTGTCTGCACCTACATTCAGTTGGTGACACAGTCCTATGCAGCCTCATCTCTCCTCCCTCCCCTTTAACACCCACCCCAAAATACTCCTCACGCTCCAGCCACACTGAACTACGTCTAGTTCCCTCACATTTCCGCAGGACATTATGCATTTATAGGTGCCACTGTCTACCTGCAGAATGCCCTCACCAGCCTCCACCCCTCTAGCCCTTCACCCATCCTTCTGCTTAAGGAAGCTCCAGCTGATTCCTCCTCCAGGGTGTGTGTGAGGCGTCCCACCATCTCTGCTTCCACAGCATCCATGCACCTGCTATGACAGCAGTATATGTTGTGCATCATTATTATCTCTTGATATCTCTTCTCTCCCTCTAACACATGAGCAAACATATTCAAAAGAACAATGTCTTATTCATCTTAGTATTACAGTGCCTCACTCAGTCAGGGCTCGGCACATAGACACTCCATCAATGCCCAGTGAACATATGACTTTCTGCTTGGGTTAGGCACCTTTGGAATCCACATTAACTCATTCAGGCAACCACCACGATATCCTTGATCACTTCTGTTTTATCATATACTTCAAGGTCCCACACAGGAAGGAGAAGCCTTATTGGCTATGGTGGATGCTCAATGGCCAACCAACAAAACTGATCTACCCATAAAAATGTCACTCAACTAAGTAGGTTTTTGTTTACTCATTATTTACACAATAGAAATGACACATTTGACAACATTTTTCAAAAAATTTATTTTGGCAATGTGTAAAAACAACCAAAATCTAGTATTTGTCCTCCAAGTTCAAGGAGAGTATGATGGGAAGAGGTCAACATGCTTGAATTAGAAGGTCTTTATGTCCTAAGTCCAAGTGAACTCCAATGTCTCTCAAAAGTATCTTTTAGGACACAATTATGATAGGACTGAAATGATACTGGCATTTCAGCATATCAGCAAAGCTTCCATCTTCTGCTAGAACCGAGTCTCACTGTTGGATACCTGAGGCTTGTATGAACTGCCCGTGTCTTGGTCTGCATCTCAGGAGCTTTCTATTTTACTTATAATCAAAATAACTCTTTTGGCTGATTTTAACTTTTCAACTAACTACGCAACTTCACTGACCTTTTTTCTGGCTCATCTGCTTCAGATGCGAAAAATCAGTAAATAGATTATCACAGATTCTGCTTCAGTATACTTTTATTATCGTCAGATATAATTAACTCAACTCCCACATGAAAATGGTACTGAATTGGTTAAAACAAATTAACAGAAAAACACCCAATCTTCATATACTTTTTGCTATATACATAGACATTGAATAGGCCCAATCTTTATTTCACTTAAATTACAGAGGAAATGTTATTTCCTCCCCATTTACCACTGCTCTACTTATGTGTGTTCCTCTTCCAAGACTGCCCAAGGCTAAAGCAGAAAGAAGAACCTGCAAGATTTTTGTGTCAAGTGCAAATATCTTCCAGAGCCCTGACGAAAGCTGGTTTACAGAGAATGGTTCCGGGCTATAAAAATACTCACCATAAGGCATTCTCAAAAACTGCCGGGTCATGTTAGAAAGCAAGTTCTCCAAATGCGGATTCTAAAAGTATTGTTCCTACTAGTAATAAACGCTCAGAAAATCTAACCATTTAAACAAGGGGTCCCCAAATCCATTTGAATTGGAAATTTGACTGGTGGCTATATATTTAACAAAATTAATTTGAGCCCTGTAGGGCATTAAAAAAAAAGAATCCAGATACCCTATATATAAAGCCATTTTCATAGTTCAGGATTCTGGGCCTTGAGAATAAAGAAGTCACCATTTCTGTCTTATCTTTTCATGCCATATAAGCAAAATCAAGAACAAATGAAAAAACTGAAAACCAATCTCAGCCTTAAAAAAAAAAAAAATCACCACCACAACAAAAAACCTTCGCATTCTTTCCTGCGCCTACCTCTCTTTTTCCCACATTACCTCTACCTCACACACAACACTGACACTTGACTACATATTGTCCCTTCTCCCTCTTAGCAGAGCTGAGACAACTTCCAATGACTGAAACCCTAATAATTGGAACTAAAAGAAGAAGGTGCAGGGGGCTGTGGGAGAGGCTCTGGGAGGTAAAGGGATGTGGACAGGGAGAATTCAAACACAAGAAATAAGGCCTGACCCCAGTTCACACAGGCATTCGCAAACAGTTCTATCTGTGGCATAACCAGACACATGCCTGCTCGGTGCAGGTCTGACAAAGTACCTCACAGAACACAGCCAGGCAACGTGAACCCCCGTCTCAAGAAACAGCTAAACAACATGAGAAAACCCCCAAAACAAGCAGATTGTTTTGCTTCTACAACCTAGGAGCCAAAGAAACCAGTGCTAGAACTCTCAAAACATAAAAGGATGAGTTACTCCAACTCTGAAACCTCCTCATGTGTACTGACTCATCCTGCCAACTACTCACTCGACTGCTAGGGAAGATATATGCACCTAATAATATGCATATATTAGCTGTCCCAAAACTGCTTTGAAGGGAGAAGAGGGTCTTATATCCCCATTTCCTCTCTTTCCTCACTACCGACTATTGAGTTGAAGTAACTATTTTCTCTAGTCTGGACTACTACCTCTAGTCTCCAATGTCAATACCGACATCTTTTAAGACACAGTCATGATAGACCTAGGATAATATTGGGCTCAAGAGAGCTTCTACCTTCTTCTGGAACTAAGCCTCAGTGTCTGGACTAGTAACAGCCTACTAACTAGTCTCAGTGCACCAAGTCTTGCCCTACTTTCACTTCCCAGTCTAGTTTGTTCTTGACTCTGCAGCCACAGTAATCAAATTCAGTCTTTGCTGATCTCTCCAGACTCAAGCCAGTCTCTTTCTAGTCTATGATCAAACCATATGAACTTTACACCATATGAACCACATGCTTCCTCTCTCCTAGGGTCCTCTGCTCAAGCTACTTCTCCCTTTGGAATATTCTCCCATACTCTGCCCAACATGGCACATATTAGGTGCTCAATAACTATCTGCTGAATAAGAGAGGAAAGGAGGGAGGAGAAGGGAGAGAGGGAGCGAACAGAGGAAGGAGGGAAGGAAGGAAAGAAAAAAAGTATGAAAGATTAGAAACACGTTTCATGTTTTCATTTGGTATGAATGAGTTTTAACCTGTCACGCAAACCTTGTCATTTTAGAAAAGTAAATGGTTTCCAATCAACCTCACTTCCCAATAATAACAGAACACCCTGAGCCCTGCACAAAAGTGCCCAGCAGTGAGCACAAGCCCAGAGACTACTCAAAGAGAACCCAACAACAAGTAGTGAACCTAAGCTTCATCTGAATCATTTTTCTAAAACAACTTCACTAACAACGAAGTAGAAGAAAGAGAAATTAAGAATACCATCCCATTTACAATTGCAACAAAAAGAATAAAATACCTAGGAATAAACTTAACCAAAGAGGTGAAAGATCTGTACACCGAAAACTATAAAACATTTCTGAAAGAAATTGAAGAAGACACAAAGAAATGGAAAGATATTCCGTGCTCTTGGATTGGAAGAATTAACATAGTTAAGATGTCCATACTTCCTAAAGCCATCTATAGATTCAATGCAATCCCTATCAAAGTTCCAACAACATTTTTCACAGAAATAGAACAAAGAATCCTAAAATTTATATGGAACAACAAAAGACCCCGAATAGCTAAAGGAATCCTGAGAAAAAAGAACAAAGCTGGAGGTATCACACTCCCTGATTTCAAAATATACTACAAAGCTGTAGTAACCAAAACAGCATGGTACTGGCACAAAAACAGACACACAGATCAATGGAATAGAATCGAAAGCCCAGAAATAAACCCACACATCTATGGACAGCTAATCTTTGACAAAGGAGCCAAGAACATACAATGGGGAAAAGAAAGTCTCTTCAACAAATGGTGCTGGGAAAACTGGATAGACACATGCAAAAAAATGAAAGTAGACCCTTACCTTACACCATACACAAAAATTAACTCCAAATGGATTAAAGACTTGAATGTAAGACCTAAAACTATGAAACTTCTAGAAGAAAACATAGGCAGTACGCTCTTCGACATCGGTCTTAGCAACATCTTTTCAAACACCACATCTGACCGGGCAAGAGAAACAATAGAAAAAATAAACAAATGGGACTACATCAAACTAAAAAGCTTCTGCACAGCAAAGGAAACCATCAACAAAACGAAAAGACAACCTAACAATTGGGAGAAGATATTTGCAAACCATACATCTGATAAGGGCTTAATCTCCAAAATATATAAAGAACTCATGCATCTCAACAACAACAAAACTAACAACCCAATTAAAAAATGGGCAAAAGACCTGAACAGACATTTCTCCAAAGAAGATATACAGATGGCCAACAGACACATGAAAAGATGTTCAAAATCACTAACTATCAGGGAAATGCAAATCAAAACTACAATGAGATATCACCTCACGCCCGTCAGAATGGCTATAATTAACAAGACAGGAAACAACATGTGTTGGAGAGGATGTGGAGAGAAGGGAACTCTCATACACTGCTGGTGGGAGTGCAAACTGGTGCAGCCACTATGGAAAACAGTATGGAGATTCCTCAAAAAAGCAAGGATAGAACTACCATATGATCCAGCTAGTCCACTGTTGGGTATTTATCCAAAGAACTTGAAAACACCAATTTGCAAAGGTACATGCACCCCTGTGTTCATTGCAGCGTTATTCACAATAGCCAAGACTTGGAAGCAACCTAAGTGCCCATCAAGGGATGAATGCATAAAGAAGATGTGGTATATATACACAATGGAATACTACTCAGCCATAAGAAACGAAGAAATCCAGCCATTTGTGACAACGTGGATGGACATTGAGGGTATAATGCAAAGTGAAATAAGTCAGAGGGAGAAGGTCAAATACCGTATGATTTCCTTCATTAAGTAGTAGATAATAACAACAATAAACAAACACATAGGGACAGAGATTAGATTGGTGGTTACCAGAGGGGAAGGGGGGAGGGAGGAGGGTGAAAGGGATAATTCGGTACATATGTGTGGTGATGGGTTATAATTAGTATTTTGGTGGTGAACATGATGTAATCTATGCAGAAATAGAAGTACAATGATGTACACCTGAAATTTTTACAATGTTATAAACCAATGTTACTGCAATAAACAAAAAATTTAAAAAAATAAAAAATAAAAAATAAAATAAAACAACTTCATAAACTTGACACAGTGTATAGCCTCGAAATGCCTTTTCAATGAAAGAAAACAAGTCAACATATCTCATCTCACAGCACACTCTGATTTCATTCACAGCTTACTGCGAAATGACTCACTTACTGCTAAATGAATTGCAACAGCCTCACTGTGCTGGTCAGCTGAGGCTGTAAATGTGAAAGTCCTCTGAGCAAAGTCAACGCCACCAGACAACCGGGCAACAGGAACACCCTATTTTTACAGATGTTGTCATGGTTCTGGCATGCACTGAGTACACAAGAACAGCCAACTTCCAAAGTTGAGTCAGATACTCCCTAAAAGATTACTCACATTTAAAAAAAAAAGTACATAATTTGTTATCCTATACAAACGTTTTAACCAATTATAATTTTTTGAAAAGATTAAAAAGTTGAATCAAATTTACTATTGAAATAATTTATGTGTAACACTGGAAAACGCAACATCTCTAAAGTTAAGAGAATGAAGATATTTGGCTTAGAGAAGGCTATAAATAGTAGTGAAGGACAAGGAATCAGGGAACTCAAATTGAAAGGACGCAGAGCCATTTGGCAGACTCACTCGTCTCACCAGTGAACAAGCTGAGACCAAAAGAGGTGAAGTGACTTTTCCAGGGTCACACAGCATCTAGTAGGAGGCCTAGGGTATAGACCTAGGTCTCCTTAACTCCAGTTCAGAATCTGCAAGAGGAGAGTGAAATTTCTCCTTCATATTTAGAAAAGAGCTCTCTCCTTACAACTCGGACTAACTTTTCCTCCGTGTCAGCAGCCACAGTGGTGCCTCCTTCCCGTGCAGCCACTGCTGGGAAAATGGCTGCACACACACAGGTCATGAAAGCACATCTCCTAGCTTTGCCTCGACCCCTAAAGTCAAGACTCTTTTCACTAGAGCTTCTCAGCCTCTATATTGGCAAAGCAGCTGAAACACAGACCACCACACATTTTCAGAGGAAGATATACCCCTGGATCTCTCACATGAACTGAACATCACGGTTCATAGAAATTTCCTCACTTGACACACGGCCTTAACTGACAGCCTTTGCCCACAGAGAAGAGCAGATTTGCCTCTGGCATTATATTCTCTTTCCCTCTCCTACCAGAGCTACTAATGGATCTGTACTAAGGTGTAAATAACCAAGATTAGCTTCAAGAATTGGTCCCTCCAAGGGGTTATTTCTGTTCCAACAGGTTGACAAAATTTTAAGCTAATTATGGAATTAGAGGAAGATAGTCAGCATACTGTCTGACACATAATAGGTAGACCTGGATTAAATTTAAGTCTTCTGACTCAAGATCTCATAAGTTCTCTTTCTTCACTATACCAAGTCTATAGTACTGACTCCCTACAACATTCTAGGAAGAGCTTTATCTATCGATGAACCATCTCATTTTATAGAAGCAAAAACTGACTTAAGAGACACAGTGGATATAGAAATGACAGCTAGGCAAATGTTCTTCCCTGTGGAACATGAAATGCCTACTGGTTCAGAGGATTAGACAAAAGAGTGTTATCAAAGGAAATTCAATTCCTTCATATATTTTTGCTAAAATTAAAAAATAGAGTTTATACTCTATTTGAGAGAGTTCAGGTATTAATAAGAATGAAAGCAGCAGGTTGGAAAAGTGGATCTCAAGATTCTTCTACCTCACGAGTCTCTTAACATAATTATTTCAAGGGTAAAAGTTTACCATTGGGAGGAAGACTGGCGCAGAGCTGTGGAGAGTGGTGACCGGGGTTCAATTCCTGACCCCACCACTTACTGGCCCCATGACTCCTCTGGGCCTCAGCTTTCTCTCATGTAAAGCATCTCCTCACAGAGTTGTTAAGACACTAAGACGACATACACACACATCGTTCAGAACAGTGCCTGCCCCATGGTGAGCTGATGTAACTGCACCAGGGTGAGTTTTATTGTTAAACTCCTTTATTCATACTACTTGACACTGTAGTCAGGCAAAATTAAATTCCATATTGAATTTGTCAACACCAGCAAATATTCCCAAGCCAAGATGTTTGCTTCCAAAGACAATCTCTTCAAAGATGTTTTAACTATTTTGGCAGAAACAAATGTAATCAACACATTTTTAATATCTGCTTCCAAGTTTCAAAAATGTGTGAAAATGCTCCACAAAATATTTTTAACTGCAAAAATGGCACAAATATTTTGAAAATTCTATCTGGTTAAAAATTGTCTCCCTAAAACGAAGAGTTAACTAGAAGATAAAAGCAGAAAGTCGACAAAGTTCAAGTGCTAATGCTCTAAATTGACAGCTTCTTTCAGCAAATGCTCATTTATTTCTTATTCAAATATGAGGGAAAACTATATCTATGTTAGATATAACTATTTTTCTTGTACAGCAGGGGATCTTCAACTTTGGCTTCTCCTTCATATAAGTGAAAAGGTAGAGGCATTATGATGCTGGTAGAGACTCAAATTCTATGCAACTATTTTATAACTAGATTTTCACAAACTGCTTATGAAATCCAAATAACTGGAAATAGTAAAAAAAAAAAAATCAATGAATGCATTTTCATTAAAAATAATGAAATGGTTCAGAAAGAAATGAGTTAATTAGTCAACTATAAACCAAATGACCTTTGGTTTCAAGATCTGTAGAGCAGAGCTACCATACGAAAGGAGAAACGTTTAGATTCTATCCTAGTCCTTGAATTCTAAGTAAGATAGCCTAACGTTCATAAAAGACTTGGTTGAAGAAATAAATATTATACTTCAGTGACCTTGAATATTAACGTACAGTTATGTCAGTTAACGACATGGATACGTTCTGAAAAATGCATGGTTGGGCAATTTCATCATTGTGCGAACATCATAGAGTGCACTTACACAAACCTAGATCCTATAGCCTACTACAGACCCAGGCTGTCTGGTACTAATATTATGGGACTACCATTATACATGTGGTCTATCATTGACTGAAAGTCATTATGCAGCACACAACTGTATTCTAACATTTTGAGATAGTTCTCAATTTTTTCAAAGTTTTTATAATATAAAAGTCAATTAATAAACATTTTCAACTCTTCATTATTCAGATACTAATAATATAATTTGTACAATATCCACACTCCTTCTCATCCTTCTCTCCTCGGCTTCCTTCTTTTAGGTCACTGCACTATTCATTGGCAATTTACCAAAGGATGAAAAGAAACATAAAAATGGTTCAGTTTTCACGAGTTAATACAGCTACATAGTATGGTGGAAAGTTAAAATTATTCATCATCATCATCCCAGAAGCCTTACTTTCAGGTGACTACGTTTACAGCCACAGGCCCTGCCATTTGTTCTGAACAAACAATGGGATATAATGTATGCAAAAAAGGGCTATATTTTCTTTCCCTCAGAGTATCTAATTTTGGTTCAATATATAACAAGTACATAACAAATGTCTGGTAGAGAAATGAAGGGAAGGATGGAGAAAGGGGTGAAAACACTAAACAAACAAAAAGGTAGGCAGTTATACACATGGATTCATAGAAACTCAAAACTGAAAGAGATGTACATGGAAAAGGTGGGTAACAGTTGGGTTAAGAGTTAAGAGTTCAGCTTGGTAGATCATTTTGGGTGAAAGCCAAGGTCTTCCACTTACTGACTGAGTGACCTGAGCATGTTATTTAACTTTCCTGAGGCTCAGTTTCCTCCTCTGTAAATGGATTAATAATAGAACCCTTTCATAGGCTTGCTCTGAAGCTTAAATAGCATAATGGTGGAGTCTCTGGCATATAGTAGGACTCAATAAATAGCATTATTATTAATAGTAGTATCACGATCTAGTTCAATATGCTCTTTGTCTAGAAAATGAAACCGAGACCCAGAGAAATGAAGAAGGCCGTCCAAGTCACAGAGCTCTCTGGTGGCAAAGCCTGACTAGAACTCTAATCCCCTGCCTTCCAGGCCCCAAATCTACACTGCTTATCAGAAAACCTACGTTGAGAAGAGAACGAGATGGCAAATGCTAAGCTAGGGTGATGCTGGTTCTCAAAATTTAGTGTGTCTTTAAGAAACACCTGAGAGGGTTCCTAAAACATATGGAACATTCTCTCATGTCCCACCAGGAAATATTCTGATCAAGTTAAATCTGGGGTACAGCATTTTCCACAAGCATTCCAGATGATTCTACTGCAGGGACCCTGGGGTCACACTTTGAAAAGCACTGCTGTAGAATAAGAAGAGTAACAAGCTCCCTATCCATAGTCTTGACCATTAGAATCACCTGTGAAGCCTCACCCTGATCTATGACATTAGGATCACTGGGGTGACATCCAGGCATCTGTGGGGGTTTTTTTGTTTGTTTTTTTTTTTGGTGAGGAAGACTGGCCCTGAGCTAACATCCACTGCCAATCTTCCTCTTTTTGCTGAGGAAGATTAGCCCTGAGCTAACATCTGTGCCCATTTTCCTCTATTTTGTACATAGGATGCCACCACAGTATAGCTTGATAAGCAGTACGTAGGTCCGCACCCAGAATCCGAACCTGCGAATCTGGGGCCGCAGAAGTGGAGCACGCGAACTTAACCACTAGGCTACCGGGCCGGACCCGGGGCAAGCATGTGTGGTTTTTAAAAGCTCCTCAGGTGACACCTACACATGTGGTCAGTGAGAGAACCAATGGTCTATAAACAGAGAAAACAACCATCTTTGCTGAGATCAATATAACAAGACTGGGAAGAGGTGGGATTTGTGAAACAAAAGTAATAAGAATGCGTTGTGGGAAAAGGTCAAGGGCAAAGGTAGGAGACCTTGTCACAAGGTACAGAGAGCATGTGAGTCTTAGACAAATAAGGGATCCCTGAAGAAGGTGCGGACAATGAGCCCATTACTCCCTGTCTCCAAACATGGCCCTGCCTTTGCCACCTCTGTTTATAGCACTCATCCTTCACAGACGAACATCAACTCCTATAAATTCAATCCCTGCTCTGAGCTCACAACAGTCTCCTTCAGAACTCTGACAACCAACCAGAGTAGGATGCTGTGCCATAGCTGAACTCAGCTACTGCCATTTACTGTGTTGCCTTCAGGACATTATTTAACCTGAGTTTCCAATTCTTCATTCTATAAAAGAGGAATTGTCTACTTTGCCTATCTCATACAGTTGTTAGGATACTCCAAAGACACAATGTGTCTGAAAACATTTTTCCAATTCCAAAGCAATATACAAATCTAAGATACTCCTTTTTTTAATTTACATCTCCTTATCCTACTAAAGATGTAACATGCTTATGAGATTTATATTCAGTAGGCACTCAAGGAGGGGCTGTCTGAGCCACACCCAGGGCACCTCTGAGCCTGGGGGGCCACTCTAGGTCAGCGCATGATTGCAAGGATTTAAAGAGGAGATAGGCTGGTCACCTGTCCTAAGAATGACAAATTTCAAAGGACCAGGGAAGTTCAAGTCAGAGGCTTGAGCTAAATCTAAGGTTAAGATAACTTCAAAGAAATGCACACTATTCTAGTTGGAGGTTAACTCAAAAGTCATGGAGCCCAACCCTGCATACAACTAACTAAGAGTAAGAATGGCTCAAACAGGGAAGATATGAAAAAGATCTTGAAGGAACAAATAAAAGGAATGCTGGCTAACAGGCCATTTCTGGGATGTAATATGTACCAAGGAAGGGATCTGCATCTCATTTTCCAATGAAAAATGTAAAATCCAATGCAAGATAAAGAGTTCTGTGCACTGTTCTAACCAAAGATAATTAAGCAAACACAGTCAAATATCTCCAAGATAACAGGAAGAATGTCCTAAGAGAAGTGGCTAAGCTGTTGGTTCTGACTCTTTGCATGCCACAGAATAAATAGTCTCTATCTGGACCACAGGGAAGTGAGAAGGCAAACTCCTCAGATAAATCATGAGTACCCCATTCAGCTTTTGCCTAGAACACCTGAGGCTTTGTTAAGTACCTCCTCATCACAATTATTTACTGAATCTGATTGGCAGGTTTATGACTTATTTTCACATATATTTTCCATTGAAGTTTCAAAAATCACTAGATACACAACGCAGAAAGAAGGATAAGATCCTTGGCATGAGGACAATAAAAGGGGATAAAGGGCTTATATAGCACTTAGGAAACAGATTTTAAGAATTTCCATTAACGAAAAAATGTAAGGCTTACTTGAAGCCAAATTATGCAAAAAACAGTTGGAAAACATATGTGAGCAAAGTTGTGGTTACACTCAGCACGCAGCAGCCAAAGAGTTTCTCTCTGCACTGACCTTTATGCCAGCCCTACGTGGAAAACGACACAGACTGGATGCTTTCCTTTTAAAATGTAACCACTGTAAAATGTAAATAGAACGGATGACATAATATTGGCAAGGTGTGGTGGCGAATATAAACAGGAACACCTTCAGGGGAACTCAGCAGCTAAGGCCAACGAGGCTCGTGCACACTAACTCTAATAAAACCTCATTCTGTGACTGTGCAAACGATCTCTGCCCAATGATACAATGACCCTGCCAAGAATGTGTAACACACATATACCATTTATATCCAGATGTTTTGTTAAAAGACAAAGTCAGGAACAGCTTAAAGAAAAGTTCCCAACTAGTAACATGTAGAAGTTGAATGGATAAGGCACTTCTCAAGCAAGGAAAAAAATATTCATTTACATTTGACAGACAAGTACACTCCGAGAGAAGTAACTTCTCTAAAGGTAATTACCAGTGTTAGGAATAAAGATCTCAACTTCCCGGCAGTCTGTGTCATATTCAAATTCCTATGACATGCTGCCAAGATGATTTCTGATTTTAGACTAGGGCCGGGGAATAATTCACACAACAAAGAGACAGGATAGATGTGGGCAATTTCATCTGTACCACCCACCCCCAACATACACACACACAGAATTGAAAGCAATTATGTTGGTGTTCTTGTGCATGAAAACTGATAGAAGACAGGCTTTGGCTTTTCAAACCTGTCAATCAGCAAGTCAGCACTGCCTGATAATTGTATCATATCATCCCGACATTTGTCGTGAAGCTGTTGTCCTGTCATGACTGTTTTCTGACTTAACTTTTACCTACAGAGCAGCTAAGTTTCCAAAAACTATTCCATAGGAAAAGTTAAGAAACATAAACTAGAGAAATTCAAAAGATGTGCATTCTCTTAAAGCAATGTTTTTCTAAGTCTCACAACAATATAAAAATGTATGGGGTTTTAAAATTAAAGTGTGATTAAAGAATGTGGCTATCACAAAAAATAAAACCATAAAAATCAAATCTAAGGCTACTAATAAAGTGAAGCAAGAACTCTACAGCTTTCACATAAACTAAGATGAAAATAACTTTTAAAAAGATAAATTACAGAGCCTCAGTCAGAGGTAGGCACCTGGAGTTCTTATTTACACCTTAAACTCAGTCTCCACATTTCACTTACCTCATTCCCATTTGTGTCCTTGGAAGCAGGGGACACATCAGTACAGAGGGAGTGACATCTCTTTTTTTCAAACTGAAAATGGTATATTGCCTGAGGGCAAAATCTCTCAGTATTTCGCTTTTCTTGAATATTGCTATAACTTTTTGATGGGTCTTCAGAAAACCCACTTTTTTCAAGTGATCTCTCTGCACCATAGTGAATGGAACTCAAGCTGGCTGCCTTTCGTAAAGAAAAAACATCAGTTTTTCTTTGGAATGTTATTTCTCTTGTGTTGACATCATCTAAAAGTTTCTTCCTCTTTGCACAACATGGAGTGCTGTCTTTTTCTGAAATCCTTGCATCCAATGCACTAACTTTTACTTCTGTTTCACTGTCATAAGCAGGAGAAATGTTCACATGGTGAGACCAACTGCTCGCAGCACTCGGCAGAAGTTTCTGTTTAACACCGTCAACTCCCACTTCTGTCTTCTCTCGCTGACTACCACCTTCCAGGGTGAGGTTTGGGCTAATAGATTCCTCCCATGCCATGCCCCTGGATAAAAGAGCTGGCTGTCCTTTGGAGAGCTGAAAGTTGATTTTCTTGCCTTCGTTTTCATTGTTTGGCTCTGCTGACTCCGCATCACCTACAATTTGCTTGATCGGTTTTCTTCTGAAATATTTTCTTCCGGGAGAATGTTTTTCAGGGCTGAAAGGAGTTTTGGCAGGATCTAAATACTGTTCTTCCTTCTCAGCTCGTACACATCCACAGACATTCCCCATTTGATTTGCAGGAAATCACAGTTCCATAGGTTCACTCATTTCAAAATCCAGGGCTTACTTAGATCTCTATTAAGCCCAAAAATTCCACTCTGATCTCTAATTCCTCAGACTCTGTGACCATCCTCTTCCGCATGAGGCCATGTTGCTTATGAGAAAGGCACACGCAAGAAATGCCATGGCACCTTGCCCAGCTGGGTCCCTGTGTCTCATTAGACACTGTGGCTTATTTCTGGCCACCAATCCTCTTAGACAAACAGTACTGCTCACTGTCAAATTACAACACTGATGAGCTTTCAAGGCAAACCCTTAGCTTTACTGTACGAGAAGATTCTGACTCTCGCTTTAACTTTCAGTTTTCTGAAATGCAGTTACACTACCAAAGTTTGCATTAACCTTTGAAACTATTGGTGGCTCAACAAATCTGAGAGCAGAGAGCAAATACCAGTCAGGAGACATGGAGCAAAGTGCCTTTCAAATTCAGTGTCAAAGTGCCTTTCAAGTTTAGTTTCAGAGAGTCCCTACCATATAATTTTTTTCTTAAACACCAACTAATTTCAGTACTTGAAAAAAAGAGGCTCAAAAATCTCTGTAAATTATACTAAGGCTCTCACTCAAAAGAGCAGCCATAAAAAATAACAGGATGATTCAATAGCTGAAGGAGAGATAATAAACGCTAAATGCCTAAAGTACTGCATTAAAATTGCTTCTAAAATCAATCTTTTAAAATAGTTTGGGGCCAGCCCCGTGGCTTAGCAGTTAAGTGAGCGCGCTCCGCTGCTGGCAGCACGGGGTTCGGATCCCGGGCGTGCACCGACGCACTGCTTCTCTGGCCACGCTGAGGCCGCATCCCACATACAGCAACTAGAAGGACGTGCAGCTATGACATACAACTATCTACCGGGGCTTTGGGGGAAAATAAATAAATAAATAAAATTAAATAAATAAATAAATAAATAAAATAGTTTGTAATATTTTTCATATGACATTAATTTCCAAGGCATTTCCATTATGTGATCCTTAGGATTTTCATATAAGCAAACTGATAAATTTTATGATTTAAAGCATGGAACGCTTAGCCAAAAGAAACACCTGTGCATTCTTATACATGAATTAAGGCAGTTAAACTTTACATGTAACTTTTATAATTGTACCCTAGTTAAATATTATACAGTTTTACTAGGGCCTTGCTGTAAAAATAATAAATCAGTATGGAACCTGATTGTCTGAGGTGTGCATACTGCCAACACTGAGTCACAGATATGGTAAAATAGAAATTAGAATGGCACGACTGGACTTACACGTAAGCAGAATCATTTAACTAATTTTTAAAAAATTGACAATTGCCTTTCTCTAAGTAGTCCTTAGATTGATCAAAAGATGAAACTTACTATATTTTTCTAAACAAGAATATTCAATCAAACAGTCAAGTTTGCAATGTTGCTGATATTTGTCAATAACAGGCCTGCATGGTGAGGTTTTCCTTAATCATTTAAAGAGAAAATTAAAGAATATCCTAAAAGACAAGCTGGCAAAAATAAAGCCTTGAGTTTGTTTGCTTGCTTGTTTTTAATTTGATTTTCAATGTTTTCAATGGCAATGGAAGATCACTCAAAAGAATTTACAAGTATAACGGCCGGTATCTGTACTGACGTGATAGAGGGGCAACCAGTGATTTTCACTCCACCCGCCCTTCCTTCCAGCCCAAACTGAGCACCTGTCCACTTTCAGGCCATTGCACACCGGTCCCTCTCCCAGAAATGGCTCAACTTGAGTCTCTATCTGGTAGCCGGCATTCAACTTGCAAAGCCCGTCTCTAACATCAGTGAAAATTTCCCTTATTCTCTAACACCTTCCTCATCCTACCACAACACTCCCTCCTCTCCATCTCTGTGTTTCTTTATATGGCCATAGACTCATCTCCCTGGATTACAGTCGGTTTTATGAACATTCTCCCAACAGACAGAATAACAGACTTCATTATCTTAGTATCTCCAGGTCTGGCATATGGTGGCCAGTGATACAGGATTGCCATGTTCATAATGCTGACCTTCAGACAGCCTGACTGGAAAAGAGAATCAATTTGTGATGCTCACCACAAATATGATTAAAAAAATAAATAAATTGGTCTTCTGAAATTACTTCATTTATGTAAAGTATAGAGGGAAAAAAGAAAAAAAGCCCAGCTACTTTGAGTGAGAATGATTATCACTGCTATAAATAGCCTTATATCTTGGCATAACCAGTAAAATGATTCTGATCTTACATTATCCTAGTACTAAGAAAAGTTATTTCGCTTAAATAAGAAAGAAATTTTCGGGGACACCCCCGTGGCCTAGTGGTTAAGTTCGGCACACTCCACTTTGGCAGCCCGGGGTTCATGGGTTCAGATCCTGGGCGCAGACCTACACCACTGGTAGGCAGCCATGCTGGTGTGGTGACCCACATACAAAATAGAGGAAGATTGGCACAGATGTTAGCTCAGGGCAAATCTTCCTCATCAAAAAGAAAGACATTTCCATTTACCAAAACACTGGTGTACACCATATTAAACAGATCTCGGTCTAAATTCTTAAATATTGGAGATAATTTAACAGTCACAATATCTTATAATTCAGGTCCTAAAATACACTGGATTCCATAATATATGCCACAGGATCGTATTAGAAGCAAAACTTCTTTTGGTACTTCTGTGGCTGGTCCTCCTCTCTCCTCCAACGACATCTCAACCCCAAACAGCTTCCTTAATATATAATTCTTTTTGAATGAACTTTTGCTTTAAATTTCTTCAAACTTAGGGTCTCAGTATATTGTTTCTCACAGTTCGGTCTGTTCTTTTCTGGTTTCTGCTCCCAGGAGGCTGGGAGTGTTTTCTCCAAGGTCTCCAATGTCTCCTTCTAGACAAAACTATTGACCTGTCCTCAGTCTGAATTTTCTCAAGTTCTCCAGTGCCATTTCATACTGCTCACCAATCCTTTCCACTTGAAATTCTCTTCCCTTGGCTTCATCAACACTACATTTTCTTGTTGCTTCATCCATCTCTCCAAATGTTCCTTTTCTGTTTGCCCAGATAGATCTTCTTCTTCCTGTACCCTAATCATGGGCTTTCCCCAAATTTCTGTCCTTAGCTCTTGGCTCTTCTCCACATATGCTCTTCTCTGGAATCCCCTGAAGATCCCTTCTCTCTGAGAGATTCAATGACCACTTGTATATTGATAACTCTCAAGTTTATTATCTGTACCTCTGACTTCACAGCTCTGCTCACGTACTTCCAACCGTCTAGTAGACAGATGCACAGGCTATCCCACTATGCTCACCAAACCTACCCAGAAAGTCATTAGTTTTCTCCTTACCATCACCCTCGTTCCTCTAGGTAGTCTACTGGTTTTTTATCTCCCAGGCCAACAGTTTCAGGTCATCTTTAATCCCTCTCCTTCATCCTCTGTGCCGTCACTAAGTCCCTTCCTTTCTTCCTTCAAAATGTCATCTTTTGAATTCAATTTTCATCCCATCTGAGTCCTGGTTTTTATCACTCCACTCTGACATCACCAGCTCAGCTTCTTAGCTTATCTCCCTGACTATGGACTCTGCTCATTTCAATTAAGAGATTCAGTTTCCTAAAACATTATCTTTCAAGCTCCGAGTGGTTAAGTGATTTACCCAACGCCCTCACAGCCATAAATAAAAGAGCCAACAATGAAACTCAGCCCTGCCTCCCTCCAAAGCCTGAGTGCTCTCCCCCACCCCAGAGCGACTCTGACTCTGCCATTCAAACCCAGACCCCGCCTGTGTGCTCCCCAGCTCTGTCGGTAGTGATGTGGTTAGAGGCCCTGCTCCAACAGGCCTCTAACCGTCCCACATGGGGTTCTTGCAGTTCCAACCTTACCAAAAGTTCTGGGGCCTGATCCACTTGGGGCTAACTCAAGGACGCCCGAGAATGCTGCTGAGGCCCTCCACAGGAAGTCTGCTTTTTGGCCAGTTCTACTTAGTCTTTACCCAATTCTGATAGCAAAGTCGGGATCTGTGCCCAAATCCCTGCCTTGGTTAGTGCTCAGTACCCCAGGCCCCTAAGGATGAAGTCCTCTAGTAATGGGGACCCTCAGACCCTCAGGGTCCTGCCACCAGTTCTTGTTACTGGATCTCCCAACAGCAACAGCCCAGCTGAGTGGACATTCACCTGTATTAGCTGCCCTGTGGTCTGGCTGGTTGACACCTGGTTACCTGGGTCTCCTGGTACCTAGGTCTGCCTACCTGGGTCTCCTCTGATTTCTTACTGCTGCAACTTTGCTCAACTGCTATCCAGGTCCTGGAACCTACCTAGCCTCCAATTCCTGTAGCTCTCCATACCTGTCATATTTATCCTGTTCCCAAATGAGCCCCAGACACATTATTGTCCACCATTCCCCTACAAAGCTATATCCCAGGCAAATTTTTAAAAAATAAGAAATAAGTCCTATTCCTCTCAAGATTTGGGTCAAAACCCCAGCTCCTTTCTGAAGCTGGCAAGCTATCTCTTCCTCCTTTGAGCTCCAAGTGCACAGCAGTCAATCAGTAAGATGTGCTATGCATCCACTATGGGTCAGGCTCTGGGCTGCATACAGAACACTGTGTAAGCAGGCAAATGGCTAATAAACCAAAGCAAGTTTCAAAGTTAGGACTCACCTTGAATCAAATGAAGACGATTTTTTCAAAATGCATCATTTTACAAAAAATAAAATTAGAATCAGCCCTAAATTGGCACAGATTTATTAGATAATTCACAGTTAATAAATCTGCATTTACTCTCCTCAAATCTAGTTTGAGAAAGTGCAGCTCTACACAAAATATGGAGATTTTTAATTCAGATCTCTGTATGATAATTATACTGCCATCTAGTGTCTATCAATAGCAGAAAATAGTCTGCATAGTTGACAAACTATAATATCAAGAAAAACCATTCTAAAGAAGGATTGAGTCACAAAATTTTCATGTATCTAAATCAAGTAATACTGTCCAATAAACAAAAGAAATGTGTATACATTCAATAAAAAGAAATCTTTATCTTCTGAGATTACAAGCACTGTCCTAAAAACATTTAAGCATATGGACACCAGGGAATGGGGTGCCAGGTTCACATGCAGCATGTTACTTGAAAGGAACAATTCAAATTGTTGAAGAAAAGAAGCCTGAAATTTATTTTCTTCCACAAGACACGAACACATATGAATCACCCTTCTTATGAACCACTTGAAAACTGGCAATGAGAGACTAAAAGAAATGACAATTAAGAAAAATTGGGCTTACCTGAAAGTGCAAAATTATTGTCCATATTAATCCCAAAGTCAACTTGGGATTTCCATCTGTTATATCATCATTTCTAATATTCACTAATTTCACCTGTTACACATGAAGAAGAGATAAAAGCAAACTGTTTTTCAAACCAGCACAAGTTATCTTTACCTACATAAAAGCAATTCTAAATTACACAAAGAAAAAAATGTGTGATTTAAAAAACCAGTAATCCTCAAAATACTGTCTTATCTCCTATCTCCACTCATCTTAGATTGCAAATTATAGAGGAAAAACAGGTATTATTCTGGTGTCGTCTTCTAGAGCAAGTATTAAAAGCACTCACTTGTCAACACAAAAAGTACAATTCAAACTGAGAAGTCCTGAATATTTGAGATTTTAAAATTAAAAATTTATTCTTTTGAAAATAAGTTTTATTTTACTCTTACAATTGAGTAAGAAACTGTTCTGAATCACAAAATAGTTTTAACATCTTTCTCGTACTTCCATCAGAAAGGGTAAAAAACAACCACCTAGCATTATTTTTCTATTTGTCTACCATAAATTGTTACCAAGATAAGTAAATATCTAAGTCACTGGATATTTGGAAGGCTGCTCAAATATAAAAAATATATATATAATACTCAGACTTAAAACTTATCAACTGCCAGGTAAATAAATGTAATGATGATATCTAATGTTTACTTCCTGGACAAAAGAATTAAATATCATGAATTAAATACCACAAATTAAATACAATGATATCTAACATTTTACTTCCTAGACAGAACACTGTCAAAAACATTTCAGACAATGAAATATAATGAACCATTAATCCTTCTGGAAACTTTCATTAGAATTCGGAATAATAAGGCAAATACAAATAACATTTAAATTATTTAAGCACTGTTTATTAAAACTCAATAAATAAAAGTATTTTAATGTTCATAATAAACTAAATAAATGAATAATAAAAGATAGCGCTTCTCTCTCTCCCTTTCCCTCTCTTTTTTCCTACTCCATTAACGTGGAAAATTGTTGCCACTTCTGATTTCTCATTGTTTTCAGCAACTTTCAGTTCTCCTGAATTTCTTTTTATCCTTTTTTCTACTAATTGAAAAATTAGCAATACTTTGGCTTATACCACTATAACATACAATGCCACCAAATCAAGATCATATCCAATATGGTATACATTCTTTTCCTTGATTTCTTCTAAAACCTCAAGCTACTCGGGGATTGCTGTCAGAAATCTTGTTTTATTTTTAACCCCTTATAAATTATCCAATATTATCTACTTATAAAAAATAAAATACTGCCTCATCACTACTAAGTAAATGCTTACACTAATTTTTTAAAAGTATTATATAAACCATTTTTTATAAAAATAAAGTAATTTTATATACTAAGCATAAAAAAATAAAAGTATTGCCTCCTCACTGCTGAGAACTGTTCATGGGCATTCTTAACATTCTGTTGCTACTAAAATGTCATTAACTTCCTAGGCAAAAGCATTCCAATTCTAACAGAAGGAAAATCAGTACTAGCTCTTATTCAGATGGAAATGTCGCCACTTATAATTCCTCTGGGCTTACTTAACTTCCTTTTCTTTGGAGCAAATGTTTAAAAACATTTTTAAATATTTGTCTCACAAAAGCACATGTTTAATGATTATAATTTACAGTCAAATTTAACCTTCTCATTCCCTGACATGTTTCTATGTATATTTACTCAGTCACATACGTTTATACGATTACGGTCTTTGAAAAACATCATACCTGGCGTCTTTTCAAATAGTCAAGTGCAATTTGTACATTTTGTAGTCTGTGAAAACGCATCCGACCTTTTTCTCTGGGCTAAGAATAGAAAAATGCAAGGTATAAAAAACACTATAGTTTCTGATACCCCTGACCATGCTAAATATACTATATAAATATACTTTATGCTCATCTTAATATGTCAAGACAGTATTTGTTTGGGTAAACTCATTACATTTTTTAAAGATATTTTTAATTTTTTTGTATTATCTGGAATTGAATGGAAACTACTAGGGATTTTTCTGAATATTTTTTATTTAAACATATAGTTTATTCCAAATGTTTTTTTTAAACAAAAGGCAAAGAGAAAATACCATAGAACACATAAGAACACATAGACTTTTTATATTCCCTATACTACAATTCTAGCCCTCAGTTATTTAGCTATGGATGTCCAAAAAGAATTAAATACCACTCCCCATTTTGCCTTCTTAATAAACTCTATTATCAAGAGAGTTATTCTAATTATGTATGGCATGTTAATGAAAATGAGGTAAAGTCACATGCAGTTAGTATAAAAATCACCAAGAAGGAGAAAGACACTGGAGTTTTACTTAGCCATGATAGAGGAAGAGAGAAAAGCAATTAAAACCATATAATATATTTCCTCTTTATTTTATTTTAGCTTTTTCACAAAATCAGTTGGACTCTGTAATAGTTTTACACTGCTTGAGGATGGACATGATTATCTACTGTCTCAGGAAAACTGACAAACCATATTTCTTTTCCTTGATGTCGTTTCTCTTAAGAAACGTTACAAGGTAGCAGAAGGAAAACATAAGGAAACAGAGCTGAGAAAATGTTTAACAAAAATACAAAGAATGGAGATGAAATTTACCACATAAAATCTTCCAAAGGGAATAAAAGATAAAAGAAAACTGACAGCTTAGCTTCTCAAATATGCATAGGTGGCTGAAGCCAAAGGCACCATAATAAAACAGACAGCAGACTACAAAATGGAAAAATAGGGAGAAATGATGTTGATCAATTCACCCACTGGATCCAAAAATGGCACAATTTCCAATGAAATCAGGGGGCGCTAGGGATGTAGATGACAAAAGCAGCACATGTGTCTTGCAAAGGTGGGCTGACGTCAACTAAGGCACGGAGATGAAACAGCTCTGTGCATTCTATCAGGACTCTAGATTTTAAAACCTTCCTCCCTTCTAAATAAAACGAGACACGCAAGATAGGTAAAGAATGTCCATCAAATACCTATTGCCAACAGGTATGATTTAAAGCATAAGCTTAAATATTAAATAAATTTCCGTAAGTTCTTTCAAATAAAGCAACCAATAGTTGCCATGTTTGAAATTTAAATTCCAGAAGTGAATAAATTTGCATAAAAATTAGCAGGCTAGTTGTAAGATTTCCGTATTTATATAAAATATATATAAAATTCTTTAGCTAAAATACCACCAACATAATTTAAGTGTATATGTTTAATTACCATGCAGTGTACAGTAACGTATAAATAAATTTAAAGAGAAAATATTTCCTTTGTCCAATTTTTTGGTACACACATCCCCCTCACTATGCGTTTTGGTCCTTTCTATAGTTTTCTACAAAGGAGCCTGAACCTGTGGATTACTTCTCTACCACGTTAGCGCTCACCGCACTCTAACAGCTAGGTTAGTCGAGTTATGGGGGCCGACACCTACCCCCTTATCCTCATCCTCCACATCCTCATGCTGTTCATATTCGCATGCTTCTGTTGCACTCACCAATCGTAAGGTCTTCAAAAAATCTCGCTCCCTTGGCTAATGAATACAACAGACAGAAGATAGGACAGCAAAGACACAAGACAGACCAGAAATGAAAAGAAGAGCATGAACAGAACAGAATGAAGGAGAACAAGTAACCAAGGAGGGGACATAATGTCCACAAAAAAAGAAATGACACCTGTGGAATGGGTTAGACCATTTTTCAGAAAGCGATGTTTATTTCCTTGCTATTTGTGAGTCTTTTAATATGTGGTTATATTATGCATCCAACTTCTGCTAACCAAAAAAGCCCAAAGGTAAAAAAAAAAAAAAAAGCAAGAATAAAAATAGTATTTTAATTATAGGATTGATTATACAAGCAGGGTAATCAAAGTGCTTCATTCTCCCAAATTCACATCACTTGAAGTCTGAAAATGATTAGGAATCTAACCAGAGCTTTCTTTTTCAGGCAGAACTCACAGCTCAAAAGATGAATGTTGCAAAAATCTGAATAGTCTGTGCTGAAAACATACTGGTCATATATAGAGAGGATTATATGTTCTTCAAAGTAAATTAGGAAATTTAAAACTTACCAAGGTATCTCCTGAAAGAACTTCTAAAAGAGAGATCAAATTGTGTCCATCTCTCAAGTCTTCATAGAGGTCGTTCACGTGTTTTCGAACCTACACAGAGAAAAGCAATTTAAAACTTTTAGTCCTAGAACCCAGGATCGTCCTTAAAACTGAAACAAGAGAGAGGCCAAGTGGAAAACACTCCTCATATGGTGTTCATTCACGCAGCGATTTTTAAATTTTGATTCTCTCATTACTTAAAAACTAAATTTAAAAACTAAAAACTAAAAACAAGTAAATTGCAAATTAATAATTCAAGACAAACAGAATTATTACATCTTTAACATGCTAGAATAAATATAAGCCTGGACAATGACATGGGATTATAATTTTTTAAATACAGGCAATGGCAACGACCCTGCTCACGATTCCTGACAGAGCAACCCGAGCCGCCTTAGCAAGAGGGGCAAGATTTTCACCCCAGTTTCTCTTTCTACTCTTTGTGCCACAAGATCCAGGATGCCAGAGAGACACACTCCACACTTTTAAAACCCATAGACAATGTTAGCTCAGAGCCGGTCTTCCTCAGCAAAAAGAGGAGGATTACCATGGATGTTAGCTCAGGGCTACTCTTCCTCACAAAAAATTTAAAAAAAATAAATAAATAAAACCCATAGACATAAGCTGGGGGAAGTGTACATGAGACTCGCTGCACTATTTTTGAAACTTCCTGTGAGTCTATAGTTACTTCAAAATTTAAAAATTCGTATACATCAGGTTAGAAGAGCTCTGCCCAAACCTCCCTCTGTACAACATAAGTCTTCTTGTGGAGGAGGGTTTTCACAACCACGTTAACACTAGCACAAAGTTAACACTCAGCCTATAACAGCATCTTCCTCCATTCCACAGGCCTGATTTAAGCAGGCGATTTTAGAGCTCAAACCACCAAAGATCTCCCAAAACCTTTGTTCAGTCGGCCAAGTAGGGATATCTCCTGCACATACTTGGCCTCCTGTGAGGTTTGTGCTAGACAGACAAAAGTCAAAGCAGGCTAGTAAGATGGCTGCTCCTCGGTGGGTTGGCACATTTCCATTTTCTCATCTTTTGGTGATTCTGGGCTGCATTGCTTTGTGTGCTCTCATGAAAGGAGCCACAGAAGTGGTCCAGAAAGAGGCACAGACCAGAAGCCTACCTACAGCACACGTGGGTCACAAGCCATACACGCTTGTCACTCTGTGGAGTAAACTCTGAAGGTTTTGTACGTTATGAGTCAATCTTCTTTGCACTTCCAAAATGGCAAATGAATGCACAGCACAACGTAATAAAAAGATCTAAAATAGGATCAAAACTATCTGACTACATAACAATAAGCAAGAAAAGGACTAATGTAAATGGGAAGCAAATCTCTGATGGTTAAGTCTTTCATTCTAAAAAAGTAGTTTAAATGCCATTAAACTTGATTCTCTTAGTTGATTATATACATACTTTGCAGTATCTTTTATTAGTATCAGAAAATATTTTTGATTAATGAAGAAAAAATTCCCTTAAGAGTGTCAAATCAAATTTACTGGCTCCTATACCCAGTGTTTTGGGACTTTTTGTCTAAGTCACAGAACCTTCTAATATTCAATTATCCATCTATGCATCATCAACTACAAATAATATAAGTAGTAAACTTAAGCTCAGTAGCTCTAAGTAACTGCTAATGTCAATAGCACCTATAAAATGGCCAGTAAAACTGAAAGTGACTCAAAAATTTCTTTAACCAAGTGTCCCCATCTTCACGAAGTGACATCTTATTTTGATTTCCTAATTCCCAAGGAATATCAGTTAAATCTTTGGTGATACAAGATAATTATACAACAGTAAAAGAAAGCTTAAAAAATACTTCATTTCTTTAAAAAAAAAAAAAAAGCATATCGTAAAACATTTTAGGCAATCCTTATTTAGAAAATCTATAAATATCCAAATAAGTTACAAAAGGATTACTCCTTCCATTAGAATGTTTACCTTGGGATACCATTAAATGATAATCCTCCCAAGGCTTCAACTGTGTTTCAGAGATGAATCAATTTTCAAAGATCTTTTCAGGAATACACCTACTACTATTATATCCAGGCAGATAAGCAACTTTTAGAAATGAGCACTAATACTTAATTTTAAATTCACCTATGAGAGCCCTATAAGAATTCACTTAACCCCTTTCCAGGCCGTGAGTTTAATTTATAAGGCTAAGGCCCTACTTAAAAACAAGGCAAAAGAGCTCAGCATGTGAATTCCATGCACATCAATGCACCTAAATCTACGTACTTGTCTGTGCATCTCCAGTGTAACCAGAAAGCAGCCTAACTCTCAAAGAGCCTGAACGGGAACATAAGAGATCCCATTTATATAAACAATATTATGTAGTTCCTGGTCCTCAGCCAACTGCTTAATCTCTCAAAATAAATGACTTTATTGTGAGGGTCTGACATCCTCAGCATAGAAGGGGCAGTGGAAGACAAGCACCGATCAGGATGAGGCCTCCCATTTCAGTAACTAACACACAGTGCTGAGAATTCCGAGCTCTCTGGTCCGCTATACCCACCCACACCCTGCCAGAGTCACATTTCACTCCATACCCACTTCCTATGTCATTCTCACTCGAGGACGGTTAAAGATGGAGTGTGATTCTGAACACTTATTTCATAGGAAGGCAATTTCACAACTTTGCCAGCCTGAACTAAACCTTCTGCATCAGGGCAACTTTCTAAAACCACATGTCATTTTTCACCATCATATTTATGCAACAATAAAGAAAAATTAAATTAGGCATGTTTAGAGAAGGAGAATAATAATATTATGCCACGCAAAACCAAGTTAAGAAAAGAGAAAACATGATATGAGGGAAAAAGAATTAGGAGACCTGCATTTTAGTCTTGCTTCTGCCACGGGTCTCATAAACTAGCACCAGCTGCCTAAACTCTCTAGGCCTCCATTTTCTCACCTGCAAAATCAACATTTGAAAACAGCCTCTAGCTCAAACTAGAGAATAAAAATTCTATGATCTGAAAATAAAATCATCATTTTTTAAAATCAACGTGTCAACTTAAAAGAAAATGCATAAAATGGAAAGCTACTCTTAAGCCTTGTGGCTTAATTTCTTTAAAATTTTAGAAGAAAATACAGAAATAGACTAATTTAACTTCTGCAATGCTTGAAAAAACCCTGAGGCAATGGTTATCATGTAATCCTGCCTATTTGTCCTATCTTAGGTGATTATTCTGAGGGTCCAGAGAAGTACTCCATATGAAAAATGCTACATAAATATAAGATATCATTATCATCATCTTCAGAATTCTGTGTAAAACAAATGTCACCATTATTAACAATAATAAAAATACATACACGATGAGTTATTACTAGGTACGTGACCCAGTGCTAAGTGATTTATAAATATTGGCTCATTTTCCTCACCACAAAAGAATGGGATAAAAGAGAATGTTGATTAAAAATCAAAAATCAAGATTATGGGGAAGGAGTGGTAGTGGATAAGCCGAGTGGAAATAATTGGGGTTCTAGAAAAATATCTGACCAAGTGATCAATTTAAGGGAAAGAGAAGAAGGAATTAAACAGTTAAGCTGACACAGAAAAGCTTTTTATTTTGTCCTAAGTCTGAGTCACCGACGTTCGGCCTGCAACTGTCTTTCACAGATGACTACACTAACCGCCCACAGTTGTCACCTTCCATTTTCAATTTTTAATAAAACATTCTTTCTTCTCATTTTGGATATGTTCTCCCGGTGGGACAAAACACTGTCAGAATACATAGTGCCAGAGGAAGTGATGAGCAGGGTGATAGCACTCTGAGATACTCTGGGACTAGATTATATAACTTGAATTACATAATAAGGATGAAGCATCATTTCTGGCATGGCATACAATTGTCCCAGAATTTTGCAGTGCTTTTTAAGATGTGTCGACTACACTGCGCCTGCAGTTCACCCCTAGAGGGCACTAATCTTTTGCTTAAGAGAGTATCCTAAGGAAGGAAAAAGCAGAAAAAGGGGACAGGGATTCTAAACAAGGTGCGGGTGACGATGACATAGGCAATATTTCAAATTTATTTGTGAGAGAGAATAGAGTAGATTCTGCCAGGTCTGTATCATCTAAATGGCTTAAATGATCAAAAATACTACTCTAAAAGTTTTATTTTGTTAACTTATAATTGCTTGGTTTTCATGGGCTAAATCGAATTCAGCTTTGAAGGTAAGATCATCATATGGTTTATTTAGCGTTCAACACTGCCTTTTTCAAAAGCCTGACTTTGTAGCAGTGGATATTAATCTAGACAAATTCCACAAAAATTTTACTTCCCATATTTAAACTTACTGCTACCATGCAGCTGCAGTTCAATTCAGGTCACTAAATATTGAGCATCCATTATATGCCAGGGTATCACTGAACTTCTAAAGGTACACAGATGAATAATAAGAGCGTGCTGGCTCTTGAAGCCTGCAGTCTGAGATGACAGAAACAGAGAGGACCTTTAACCGAGTCTGGAGTCTAAGAAGTCCTCCCAGCAAAGAAGACAGGAATGTTCCAAGGGGAGGGAAGACAAGAACAACAACAAAAAAAGGCAAGGATGCAACTGTACGGTGAGTTCCAAGGAAGAAAGCAGTCCATGAAATCAGGGAAATGGGAGGTGGGAGGTGAGGGAGGACAGGTGGGCTGGGAGACATGGCGGCTTTACAAGCCACTTGAAGAAGCTTTGACTTTTCCTAAGCAAAGAGAACCGCTGCAGGCTTTTAAGCAGAACAAGGACACAGCGTCTCTGACCAACATAAAAACCTCCTCCCCATTATCTTGAGCAAACCCGACAGATAAAGACAACAGGGGTCCAATCTGCACACAATAATGGAGGAAAGGTCCCTCAGGAAAAAGCAAATAGAGAGGACATTCAATCAGCGAGTCCTGGGCAGAAGGCTCACACCCCAGCACGCGGTAAGGAGCAAAATGTCTGCCACAAGAAGGAGTCACAGTCCTCTTAAAGAAGTCTTACATCTAAAGGATACGGTGTTCTGGAAAACAACCAGCTATCTTTAGAAAGGAACATAAATAATAAAAGAAGGCTTGTCTCAGATGAGATCATCTCACTGTCTTGTACAGCATACCTCGTTTGATTGTGCTTTGCTGATAACTTTGTGTTTTTTACAAATTGAAGGTTTGAGGCAATCCTGCATCGAGCAAGTCTATCGGCACCATTTTTCCAACAGCACTTACTCACTTTGTGTCTGTCACTTTTTTTTTTTTTTTTTTTTTGGTGAGGAACATCAGCCCTGAGCTAACATCCATGCTAATCCTCCTCTTTTTGCTGAGGAAGACCGGCTCTGAGCTAACATCTATTGCCAATCCTCCCTTTTTCCCCCAAAGTCCCAGTAGATAGTTGTATGTCATAGTTGCACATCCTTCTAGTTGCTGTATGTGGGACGCAGCCTCAGCATGGCCGGAGAAGCGGTGCGTCGGTGCACGCCCGGGATCCGAACCCAGGCCACCAGTAGCGGAGCGCGTGCACCTAACCGCTAAGCCACGGGGCCGGCCCCTGTGTCTGTCACATTCTGGCAATTCTGCCAATATTTCAAACTTTTTCATTACAGCCATCCTTCACTTAACGATGAGGATACATTCTGAGAAATGCGTCATTAGGCAATTTCGTCATTGTGTGAACATCATAGAGTGCACTTACACAAACCTAGATGGTAGATACAGCCTACTACACACCCAGGCTGTAGGGTACTGGTCTCATGGGACCACCATCATATATGTGGTCTGCCGTTGACCAAAATGTCTTTATGCAGCGTGTAACTGCATTATTATATTTGTTATGGTGATCTGTGATCAGTGAGCTTTGATGTTACTATTGTAATTGTCTTGGGGCCCCACAAACCACGCCCATATAAGACGGTGAACTTAATCGATAAATATTGTATATGTTCTGACTGCTCTATGGACTGGCCGTTCCCCCATCTCTCTCCCTCTCCTCGTACCTCCCTATTCTCTGAGACAACAATACTGAAATTAGGCCAGTTAATAACCCTATAATGGCCTCTAAATGTTCAAGTGACAGGAAGAGTTGCACATCTCTCACTTTAAATCAAAAGGTAGAAATGATTAAGCTTAGTGAGGAAGGCATGTCAAAAGAGCCCAGATAGGCCAAAAGCTAGACCTCTTGAGCCAAACAGTTAGCCAAGATGTAAATGCAAAGGAAAAGTTCTTGAAGGAAATTAAAAGCGCTACTCCAGTGAACACAAGAATGATAAGAAAGTGAAACAGCCTTATTGCTGATATGGAGAAGGTTTTAGTGGTCTGGATAAAAGATCAAACCAGCCACAACATTCCCTTAAGCCAAAGCCTAATCAGGAGCAAGGCCCTAACTCTCTTAAATTCTATGAAGGCTGAGAGAGGTGAGGAAGCTGTAGAAGGAAAGTCTGGAACTAGCAGAGGTTGCTTCATGAGGTTTAAGGAGAGAAGCCATCTCCATAACATAACAGTGTAAAGTGAGGCAGCAAATGCTGAGGTAGAAACTGCAGCAAGTTCTCCAGAAGATCTAGCTGAGATAATGAATGAAGGTGGCTACACTAAAGAACAGATTTACAATGTAGACAAAACAGCCTCATATTGGAGGAAGATGCCATTTAGGACTTTGACAGCTAGAGAGGAGAAGTCAATGCCTGGCTTCAAAGCTTCAAAGGACAGGCTGACTCTCTTGTTAGGGGCTAATGCAGCTGGTGACTTTAAGTTGAAGCCAATGCTCATTTACCATTCTGAAAATCCAACGGTCCTTAAGAATTATGCTAAATCTACTCTGCCTGTGCTCTATAAATACTACAAAGCCTGGATGACAGCATATCTGTTTACAACATGGTTTACTGAATATTTTAAGCCCACTCTTCAGACGTACTGCTCAGAAAAAAAGATTCCTTTCAAAATCGGGGCCAGCCCAGTGGCATAGTGGTTAAGTTCCCGTGCTCTGCTTCAGCGGTCCAGGGTTTGTGGGTTTGGATCCCAGGCACAGACCTACACACCGCTCATCAAGCTGTGCTGTGGCAGCATCCCATATAAAGTAGAGGAAGATAGGCACAGATATTAGCCCAGGGCCAATCTTCCTCAGCAAAAAGAGGAGGATTTGCAAGAGATGTTAGCTCAGGGCTAATCTTCCTCTCTCACACACACACACACACACAAAATATTACTGCTCACTGACAATGCACCTGGTCACCCAAGAGCTCCGATGGAGATGTAAAACCAGATTAATGTTGTTTTCATGCATCCTAATACAACATCCATTCTGCAGCCCGTAGATCAAGGAGTAATTTCAATTCTTGACTCTTATTATTCAAGAAATACACTTCATAAGGCTATAGATGCCATAGATAGTGATTCCTCTGATGGATCTGGTTAAAGTAAACTGAAAACGTTCTGGAAAGGATTCACCATTCTAGATGCCATTAAGAACATTCATGATTGACGGGAAGGGGTCAAAATATCAACATTAACAGGAGTTTGGAAGAAGCTGATTCCAACCCTCCTGGAAGACTTGGAGGAGTTCAGGACTTGAGTGGAGGAAGTAACTGCAGATGTGGTAGAAACGGCAAGAGAATTAGAATTAGAAGCGAAGCCTGAAGATGTGACTGAATTGCTGCAATCTCGTAACAAAACTTCAATGCATGAGGAGTTGCTTCTTATGGATGAGCAAAGAAAGCAGTTTCTTGAGATAGAATCTACTCCTGGTGAAGATACTTTGAAGATTGTGGAAATGACAAAAATTTAGATTTAGAATATGACATAAACTTAGCTGATGAAGCAGCAGCAGGGTTTGAGAGGACTAACTCCAATTTTGAAAGTTCTACTGTAGGTAAAATGCTATCAAACAGCATTGCATGCTACAGAGAAATCCTTCATGAAAGGAAGAGTCATTTGACACAGCAAACTTCATTGTCGTCTTATTTTAAAAAATTGCCACAGCCACCCCACCTGCAGCAACCACCAGGCTGATCAGTCAGCAGCCATCAACATCAAGGCAAGCCCCTCCACCAGCAAAAAGATTACGACTCGCTGAAGGCTCAGATGATGGTTAGCATTTTTTACCAATAAAGTATTTTTTAATTAATGTATGCACACTGTTGTAATGCTATTACACACTTAATAGGCTATAATATAGTATAAACGTAACTTTTCTATGCACTGGGAAACCAAAAATTTGTGTGACTTGCTTTATTGCAGTGGGCTGGAACCAAACCCACAACATCTCCAAGGTGTATGCCTGCACTAATAGGGTGAAGAGAAGGAAGACAGTCAGCTTCAGTGACAACTATGAATTAAAATGATTTTTAATGCAATTTTTTTACTTCAAACAAATAGACTCATGAAAACTAAGCTACCACATTCTCCTGCAAGAGCTTCTGAGAAGTCCTACTTCAAAAAATAAATAAAAATAATCTATCAATATATTACCATATCAATTATTGGTAGTAAATTGATGCTTTTAAAATACATACAAACGCTTAAAAACAATGTATTCTCTTAGGTAGTTACCTCATCTGAACAGTTTTGTTTATCACAAATTTATTTCAGTACTATTTCTTCAAGAGTTGTGAAAGAATAAATCTACAGCTCAGAGTCTACCTAAATTACCATGAATTCTAAATTGGTGCAGGTAAGTATAATGGGGACATATCCTTATCTGATATAATAGAAAGGTCGTCATGCTTTTTTTTAGGCAATATGTTAGGTCAGCATTAAGGCCATACATAATCCATCTCCCTTACTGTCTTTTTAAACTATAAAATAAAGATATTTGTCACACGTCTTAAGGTATTGGTGAATAAAGTAACGCAGACTTTTAAACAAATCAGTGTTGGCCCTGGGCAGTACAAATAATCTGCCTACTTCACACTGGATCCGATTAGTTCTTTAACAAAAAAGATTTCTCTTCTAAGTTTTCAGGTTGACAACCTACAATCAATTTAAAACACAAGCAAAAACAAAAAGTCTTCTCTAGTCTTGCATTACAAGGTGGAACTCTAGGTGGTCAAATAAAATAAAAGCATTTATATTACTGATAAACATTTTAAGATTTGGGGTCATTTCAGTCATGGTTTCACCTAGATAATTTCTACATTCTCTTCTGGACGGTTTCATCACGGTCGTAGGAACATTTTTAAAAGGCTGTTTCAATTTGAAAAATTTTTAAAGTATGTAACTCTTTTCTGTAGCAATTTGTTTTGGATTTGGGTTTGAATCCTCTCTCTCCTTCTAGTTCTTCCCTTTTGTCAAGGAAGACAGACAAAAATCTATTTTTGCATGGGTTTTCCCTCTAGCCTGCAGATCTTTATCACTCGCAGAGCTGTACAGGTCTTGGTGCTGAGCAGTTATAAATAATGTAACTGAAAGAGAAAAATAAATTCAGAAATCAATTACTCTGCATGTTAATTTTTTTGTGACTACCCACTGTTTTTTGGAGTTAATTTTTATTAAAGATGTGGTCTAGACAACCTCCATACTACAGTGTCAAACAAATGAGCACTGGTCTATAAAGACATCAGCATCATCCATTTCATGGAGTCTTTACAAAAGGGGGTGAGGGATTTTAGGTGAGACTGAAGGATGTTTCTGTCCAGTATTCCATCACTGAGGGTAAAACCCAGTGACGTTTGGCAGGAGGAGATGAGTCTCACCTTTTAAAAGGTTTTCAAAGATCCTCCTAGCTCATTACTTATATAAATCTTTCAACCATTTATCAGTTCAAAAGATCATGTAAGTGCCCCCTATCAAGAGTAGTTTTCAATAAGGGCGTATGGAAAAGAGAAGGAAACAATCACTAGCATTTTTATGCTCACCCTTTTTCTCGTTCTGCTTACCTTCTTACCATTTGGGCAAGAAAGAGAAAAAGCTGGGAAAAGTGGGCAATATAATCACTTTACGAAAGGAACAGAGAAGGACTACTAAAACACTGAGAAAAAAAAAAAAGTTAAAAAATGGCAGTAAGTACATACTTATCAATAGCTACTTTAAACGTCAATGGACTAAATGCTCCAATTAAAAGGCATAGGGTGGCTGACTGGATAAAAAAACAAGACCCATATATATGCTGCATACAAGAGACACACTTCAGACCTAAAGACACTCACAAACTGAAAGTGAAGGGATGGAAAAAGATACTCCACGCAAATGGCAATGAAAAGAAAGCTGGGGTAGCAGTACTCATATCAGACAAAATAGACTTTAAAACAAAAACTGTAAAAAGAGACAAAGAAGGGCATTACATAATGATCAAGGGAACAATCCAACAACAGGATATAACACTTGTAAATATCTACGCACCCAATGTAGGTGCACCTAAATATATAAAGCAATTATTAACAGACGTAAAAAGAGAAATAGACAGTAACACAATAATAGTAGGGGACTTTAACACTCCACTTACACCAACGGATAGATCATCCAAACAGAAGATCAATAAGGAAAGATTGGCCTTAAACGACACACTACAACAGATGGACCTAGTAGATATATACAGAGCATTCCACCCAAAAACCGAAGAATACACGTTCTTTTCAAAGACACATGGAACATTCTCCAGGATTGATCACATATTAGGCCACAAAACAAGTCTCCATAAATTTAAGCAGATTGAAATAATACCAAGCATCTTTTCTGACCACAATGGTATGAAACTAGAAATCAACTATAGGAAGAAAATCAGAAAAGCCAAAAATACGTGGAGATTAAACAAAATGCTACTGAACAACGACTGGGTTAACGAAGAAATCAAAAAATACCTGGAGACAAATGAAAATGAAAATACGACATGCCAGAATTTATGGGATACAGCAAAAGCAGTTCTAAGAGGGAAGTTTATAGCGATACAGGCCTATCTCAACAAACAAGAAAAATCTCAAATAAACAGTCTAACAATGCACCTGAAGGAACTGGAAAAAGAAGAACAAACAAAGCCCCAAATCAGTAGAAGAAGGGAAATAATAAAAATCAGAGCAGAAATAAATGAAATAGAGACCAAAAAAACAATAGAAAAAATTAATAAAACCAAGAGCTGGTTCTTTGAAAAGATCAACAAAATTGACAAACCTTTAGCTAGACTCACCAAGAAAAAAAGAGAGAAGGCACAAATAAGTAAAATCAGAAATGAAAGAGGAGAGGTTACAACAGACACCTCAGAAATACAAAAGATTATAAGAGAATACTACGAAAAGCTATATGCCAACCAATTCGACAATCTGGAAGAAATGGATAAATTCTTAGAATCATACAACCTTCCAAAACTGGATCAAGAAGAAGTAGAGAATTTGAATAGACCAATCACCAGTAAGGAGATCGAAACAATAATCACAAACCTCCCCAAAAATAAAAGTCCAGGACCAGACGGCTTCCCTGGTGAATTCTACCAAACATTCAAAGAAGAATTAATATCTATCCTTCTCAAATTCTTCCAAAAAATTGAGGAGGGGGGGAAGCTCCCTAACTCATTCTACGAAGCTGACATTACCCTGATACCAAAACCAGACAAGGACAACACAAAAAAAAGAAAATTACAGGCCAATATCACTGATGAACATCGACGCAAAAATCCTCAATAAAATACTAGCAAATCGCATACAACAATACGTTAAAAAGATTATACACCATGATCAAGTGGGATTTATTCCAGGGATGCAGGGATGCTTTAACACTCGCACATCAATCAACGTAATACACCACATTAATAAAATGAAGAATAAAAATCACATGATCATCTCAATAGATGCAGAGAAAGCATTTGACAAGATACAGCATGCATTTATGATAAAAACTCTGAATAAAATGGGTATAGAAGGAAAGTACCTCAACATAATAAAGACCATATATGAGAAACCCACAGCTAATATCATCCTTAATGGTGAAAAACTGAAAGCCATCTCTCTAAGAACAGGAACCAGACAAGGATGCCCACTGTCACCACTCCTATTTAACATAGTACTGGAAGTCCTAGCCAGAGCAATCAGGCAAGAGAAAGAAATAAAAGGGATCCAAATTGGAAAGGAAGAAGTGAAACTGTCACTATTTGCAGGTGACATAATTTTATATATAGAAAACCCTAAAGAATCCACCAGAAAACTTTTAGAAGTAATAAACGAATATGGTAAAGTTGCAGGATACAAAATCAACATACAAAAATCAGTTGCATTTCTGTACACTAACAACGAAGTAGCAGAAAGAGAAATTAAGAATACCATCCCATTTACAATTGCAACAAAAAGAATAAAATACCTAGGAATAAACTTAACCAAAGAGGTGAAAGATCTGTACACCGAAAACTATAAAACATTTCTGAAAGAAAGTGAAGAAGACACAAAGAAATGGAAAGATATTCCGTGCTCTTGGATTGGAAGAATTAACATAGTTAAGATGTCCATACTTCCTAAAGCCATCTATAGATTCAATGCAATCCCTATCAAAGTTCCAACAACATTTTTCACAGAAATAGAACAAAGAATCCTAAAATTTATATGGAACAACAAAAGACCCCGAATAGCTAAAGGAATCCTGAGAAAAAAGAACAAAGCCGAGGGTATCACACTCCCTGATTTCAAAATATACTACAAAGCTGTAGTAACCAAAACGGCATGGTACTGGCACAAAAACAGACACACAGATCAATGGAATAGAATCGAAAGCCCAGAAATAAACCCACACATCTATGGACAGCTAATCTTTGACAAAGGAGCCAAGAACATACAATGGGGAAAAGAAAGTCTCTTCAACAAATGGTGCTGGGAAAACTGGATAGCCACATGCAAAAAAATGAAAGTAGACCCTTACCTTACACCATACACAAAAATTAACTCCAAATGGATTAAAGACTTGAATGTAAGACCTGAAACTATGAAACTTCTAGAAGAAAACATAGGCAGTACGCTCGTCGACATCGGTCTTAGCAACATCTTCTCAAACACCACGTCTGACCGGGCAAGAGAAACAATAGAAAAAATAAACAAATGGGACTACATCAAACTAAAAAGCTTCTGCACAGCAAAGGAAACCATCAACAAAACGAAAAGACAACCTAACAATTGGGAGAAGATATTTGCAAACCATACTTCTGATAAGGGCTTAATCTCCAAAATATATAAAGAACTCATGCATCTTACCAACAACAAAACTAACAACCCAATTAAAAAATGGGCAAAGGACCTGAACAGACATTTCTCCAAAGAAGATATACAGATGGCCAACAGACACATGAAAAGATGTTCAAAATCATTAACTATCAGGGAAATGCAAATCAAAACTACAATGAGATATCACCTCATGCCCATCAGAATGGCTATAATTAACAAGACAGGAAACAACATGTGTTGGAGAGGATGTGGAGAGAAGGGAACTCTCGTACACTGCTGGTGGGAGTGCAAACTGGTGCAGCCACTATGGAAAACAGTATGGAGATTCCTCAAAAAAGCAAGGATAGAACTACCATATGATCCAGCTAGTCCACTGTTGGGTATTTATCCAAAGAACTTGAAAACACCAATTTGTAAAGGTACATGCACCCATGTGTTCATTGCAGCGTTATTCACAATAGCCAAGACTTGGAAGCAACCTAAGTGCCCATCAAGGGACGAATGGATAAAGAAGCTGTGGTATATATACACAATGGAATACTACTCAGCCATAAGAAACGATGAAATCCAGCCATTTGTGACATCATGAATGGACATTGAGGGTATAATGCAAAGTGAAATAAGTCAGAGGGAGAAGGTCAAATACCGCATGATTTCCTTCATTAAGTAGTAGATAATAACAACAATAAACAAACACATAGGGACAGAGATTGGATTGGTGGTTACCAGAGGGGAAGGGGGGAGGGAGGAGGGTGAAAGGGATAATTCGGTACATGTGTGTGGTGATGGGTTGTAATTAGTATTTTGGTGGTGAACATGATGTAATCTATGCAGAAATAGAAGTACAATGATGTACACCTGAAATTTTTACAATGTTATAAACCAATGTTACTGCAATAAACAAAAAACTTAAAAAAAAAAATTTAATTAATGTAAATATAGATAATCACTTTACGCCTCTAACCAAATTTGATACAAATGTAAATATGTGGCTATAGCAATATAACAAGACAAATCACGACAACTAAGAATACTATTATATTAGCTAAGTACTACACGAGTTCATTTGTGCCAAATCCTAAGAAACATATCTAGACATAAAACAAGCCTGTTCAACACAAGTGGTCCATACCTACAGCATCAAATGCCATCCTTTATCACCAACATTGTAAACAGATTCCACTGCATTTTCAAATTCTAGCTTTTACTGAAAAAGTTTTGAAACTTTTTTTTTGCATATTTTCAACAAAAATCATGTAAAATTACTTTAAATAATTTTAAATTAGCTTTATTTAAATTATAGTCATAACCAAAATTTACAACTAGTTCAAAATAATGTGTATTTCCTCACTAAATCCTCACTAATGACTCTCTGGTAAGGTTATACCTACACATCATAAGTGAGGTTCAGATTAACTATAAGAAATTGGAGATGCACTCAGGTAAATACACTCAGTTCCTGTATGAAAATAAATATAGCTCCTGGGATAGAGCAACCTATAAGTCACTTGCCACTGAATGCCAGGTCACTTGATCAGACTAATTTTCTTCTTAACATCTATTATCGAAAAACCTTAATCATGGTTGGCAATAAGATGGAATAATTTTTTTGGAGGGCGGGTGGTTTGAAACAGGCTCTGCAGTGCAGGGCATGGTAGGATTCCAGAGCAAAAGCTTTTAACACGGAGCAGCTGGTGAGTGGGGTAAGAAGAGCCCAGGAAAGGGATAGGAAAGCGACAAACAAAAATTTCAACTACGTACTTCGCAGTTCTGATTCAAGTGCTGGTTGTGGCAACTGCTTACTGAATACTTCTGAGCTGAATTACCTCCTTTGGGGCTTTCGTCAAATATGCTATAGGTTGTCAATGCGTGACCTGTTATACAGTGATTCAACAAGTACGTGGATACTTGCCCCAAATAAGAACTGTTCTCTCTCCTTTAGGCACCATTTAAAATGCCTTTAACAACATAGCTGTTTATAGGAAAAAAATAGCTACAATCTCGGTGCACCCAAAAAATCAAAGAACTAGCCGAGCCCTCAAAAAGTCACTCCATCTACTTCACGTATGATGTCTAGCATGGCTCCACCAGCCCTCAACCCAAGGGCGAGCCACTGGCTGGAAAGGTCATAACGTGAGTCAGGCTCCAGGCTGCGGAGGAAGCGAGGCCCGCAGAGAGAGGGGCGAGCGCTAGACAAGTAATAAAATCCACCCGGGAACAAGGCTCCAGGGGAGGCGGAGCTGGCAAGTGCCGATATCTTCTGGTCACTCCGCCATGGGCACTTCCTGGCGTCCCTTTCAGAGCATTATTGGCCAGAGCAACAGACAACCAAGGGAGGGGACGACACAAGTGGTTGCTTCATCTCTTTTTAACTCCCAAGGATTAGAAAATGTGCAGGTCTCTCAATAGCATATTTTATAGTTTTAAGGCTTTTATAATACTCTTGATACTCTCTAGCACTTTATACGTAAACTAATTCACTCTTCTTTAAACATAAGCCCATTTCCTCAATTCCTTACAAATATACAACTGAGAACAACTGGTTGCATCCTCTTCCCTAAACCTTTGATATAACCCAGGATTATTATCAAGACAACTGTCACAGGGAGATGAACACTGAAACTATTTTTAAAGACATTCCCAGATGATGAGATTCCACTGCCTCTGCTAGAATCCATGCTGATGCTTAACACCTCTTCCCTGTTAAAAAAATGTTTCCTTAAATCCAGATGAAAATCCAAGTCCCCGGTACCATGACTTATATTTTTCAAAATAAAACCTCTATAAAACATATCTGGGAAACTGATATGTTTGGATAAAATTATAAATACAGATTTATTCCATTCATTACTTAATGAAAAAAAATTAACAGATGTTATATATGCTAATGTTAAAATTAATCTCTGCAACAGAATTATACCTTCTGTTGGAGGATTAAAACGTTTCAAGATGCTACCAATTTCTTCAAAGTGATTACTTCCTAAATAACATTATAATTTTGCCAGATTTCCAGATTCCAGTCTACTCAGCAGAGATCTGCGGACCACAAATGCTCAACAGCTAGTCCTCCCAGTTATACACCACCAAAGTCACAGAAGAGATGCCACGTTTGAGTCTCATACTAAAGCCTAAAACCTAAGTGGAAGTTATGTTCTCTCCATCCCCTGTTCTGAGCACCCTCTCTTTTGAATCGATGTTTCACCAAAAGTAGGCTTGAGCCAGGTACCACCTAGCAAATCAGAGGCCACATTTCTGGAGCTGAACCACAGGACACAGCTGTGGATATACTGCAAGATCCATAGGTCCCAGCACCCTAACAGTAGAGTTTCACTTCCAATCCCAAAGGCTAAGAGAATTTGAAAGAAGGTCAGCTGAAGAGTTGAGGTCACATTCTAAAACCACCACTGACATATTCTCTGCTTGCACTCAGTGTAATCCTTTTACCTGAAATGCTGTTCTGTTCAGACTCTTCCTCTGGCTAGTGAAACCTTACTTTTCCTTTAAGGTCAGAAATGTCATCCAGGCTGTGGCTTTCCTCTTCCGCACTCCCATATTCCTTGGTTTATACCAGGACACCAATCATCATTTTCCTTATAGAATAGTTTTATGTCCATGATACACGTAAACATAAGCCCCCTATAAAAGGACAGGGCCCTGTCTTAGGTCCTCATTGTAAACGCCTTATGCTTTGCACAGTACCTTTCAGACAGTAGATATTCAAAGATTTGTTCAGTAAATAAAAGATTAGTGACCTTAGCCATGCCCTCAGCTGTGAGCCCTTGAGTGCCTGCCCACTTATGAGGAGAAAAGAGAAACTCAGGAAATAGATTCATCAACTCCATCAAGCCACTTCCTAGCAAGGGATTTGTCTTTGCCCCCACGGCCCATCTATAAGAGTTGGTACCTGGCATCATGTCCTATCACATAGTTGGAACTAAATATATGCTGCCGAATGACTGACACACAGATGTGAAACGTCCATCTCTGCATGCCAAACCTCCTAAGCATTTCCCCTCAACCAGCTAAATTAGTTTCATAAATGACTGACAGGAAGGTGTTCAGAGAAATCAAATTTCAAGACTTAATAATGAATCTTAAAATATTTTTAATAAAAATAGACATATGGATCGATAAAACAATACAGAGTCCAAAAATAGATCATACATGTATGGACAACAGGTTTTTGACAAAAGAACAAAGGCAATTCAGTGGAAAAAGGATGGTCTTTTCAACAAATGGTGCTGGGAAACTGAACATCCACATGCAAAAGGATTCATTTGAACCTTTTCCTCAAAATGGAACAAAGATTTAAACATAAGAGCTAAAGCTATACAATTGTTAAATGTAAACATAGGAGTAAATCTTTGTGACCTTGGGTTAGGCAAAGATTTCTTATGTATGACACCAAAAGCATAAGTGAGAAAAGAAAACTCAATAATAAGAGGGCATACAACCCAATTTAAAAATAGGCAAAGATCTGAATAGACATTCGCCAAAGAAGATATACAAATGGTCAATAAGCGTAATAAAAAAGGCTCAACGTCATCAGTCATTAGAGAAATACAAAGCAAAATCACAATGAGATAGCATTTCACTCCCACTAGGATAGCTAAAATCAAAAAGACAGACAATAACAAGTATCAGCAAGGATTTAGAGAAAGTGGAACCCTCACACATTGCTAGTTGAAATATAAAATGGTAGGACCACTTTGGAAAACATTTTGGTAGTTTCTTAAAATGTTAAACTAGATTTACCATATGACCTGGCAATTCCACTCCTAGATAAATATCCAAGAGAAATGAAAGCATATGTCCATACAAAGACTTGTATATTTATATTTATAGCAGCATTGTTCATAATAGCAAAAAAGTGGAAACCGAATGCCAATCAACCGTTAAGTGGATAAACAAAATGTGATATATCCATAGACTATATCCTTGGGCAATAAAAAGGAGTGAAGATACATGCTGTAACATGGATAAACCTCAAAAACATAATGCTAAGTGGAAGAAGCCAGACACAAGAAGATATATTATATGATCCTATTTATGTGAAAGATCCAGAAAAGGCAAATCTATTGAGACAGAAAGTATATCAGTGGTTGCCTAGGCTGGAGGGAGAAAAGGAAACAGGGCAAACGGGCACAAGGTTTCTTTTTGGAGTGATGGAAGTATTCTAAAATTAGACTGTGGTAATAGTTGCACAATTCTGTAAATTTACTTAAGTTCATTCAACTATACACTTAAAACAAGCGAATTTTATGGTGTGCAAATCATAAGTCAATAAAGCTGTTAAAAACATTTTAATCACACTCCCTTTAAGATATTGAGTGTTGGCAATGTTTGCACAGGGAAACATCACAATTCAACAAGAATTAATAACAGTGCCCAGAATATAGGACAGGATGTTAGACTGTTCTAATATGGGCCAGTACACACAAGTGAAATACATTTAAAAGGATGCATGACTTGTATCTATTAAAAAATAGTTCCAAAGATAGTTAACTAACACTTAATTAAACAAAAGGACCGATCATAATACTAAGAAAGCTGGAAAAGCTGGTAAGGCCGACCCACTAGAAAACCTTCAATCTAGATCAAAAAGAAGGTATATTTTGAGAGAGTGAAAAGCAAACAGAAGAGAATATTTAAAGGGTTACCAAGTGACCTCGTTAGGAAACAGATCCAGTGTGAGTGACAGAGGAAGTATTTCCTCAGCTTTACATCAGCATCACGTACTTATTGAACACTTATTTGAAGTGGCGTTTGCTATGAGTATATCTTTCATGACTACAGCTTGACTCAACGAGAATTATCACAGAAGTAAATTTTGCCTATGTAGGAAAGCAATATACTGAGGTGGCCTTTTCAAATACCATTTTGTGAAATAAATCAGAGGGAAGCTCATTCAGAAAAGCAGCTATGATATAAAATTGTATTCACAGAACCAGAGCTGGCCTTCCATACAGGAAAAGAAAGCCATCTTCACAAATGGATTCAGGGGGAACACAAGAGGTCACTCCTCACCACTAAGTGAATATACACAAAACTTTATCCTAAATTTATACAAAACCTGACCCTGAGACAGTCAGCCAATTTTTTCTGTAAAGAGCCAGATTGTAAATATTTTTGGCTTTAAGGGTCACATGGCACCACAACACATAAGTGAATGGGCGTAGCTGGGTTCAGGACAACTTTATTTATGGACACTGAATTCTGAATTTCATATAATTTTCATGTGTCCCAAAATATTCTTCTTTTGATGTTTTCAATTCTTTAAAAATGTAAAAACAATTCTTAGCTCATGGGCTGTACCAAAAAACAGACCTTGGCAGGATTTGGCCCTCAGGCCATACATATTTGTAAGACCCCCTCCAAGAGTCTTTGATTGAAACACAAATACCCTTAGGAGTAGCAGTACATTAGTCATTATCAGCCCTTCACTCCCGGAAAGATGAATTATCCAGTTGCCTTTCCTTGCTATAGCAAGTTAAGAATGGAAAAGAGTACGTTTTTATAAAATAACATTATCTTGTTCTTATCTGATAATAAAAGCAATACACGTTCCTTGTAAAAAAACTGGAAAATAGTTAAGATGAAAATAAGTTATCTTACGACACAGGAAAAAACACTGTAAAGGTAAGTAAATAGGTAAACAGGTCAACTTGTACAAAGGCAGGGAGGTGAAAGGCAGGTAGATAATGTAAACAGAGCTGAGACCACACCCTAGATAACTTTGTCCACGCCCTTGTTACAGCTCTGATAATCTAGGAGACTGCCTTCAACGCACTATCTGCCTTCAATTCAACAATCTTAAAAATTTCAAATGTAAAAACAAAAAGAGAACATGCTAGAAAAAGAAATGTATAATATAAAAACTGTATCACATGAAAATGAAATAAAGTAAATGGAAGTATCTGATTGATAAGAAAATTTTTTTAAAAGGTACAAAATAGTTTCTCCAGATATTTAAGGGCTGCCATACGTGTTTTATATCGTTCTGGGAGGCTGGCCCAAGATAAGCACGTTCCAGAGGGTTCATCATCTATCTGGATAATTTTAAGCAAATTCTAGACAATGAAAGAAATAGCTCAGTTACAACTCAAGTAGACCAAAAGTATAAGTTGTCCACAAATTAGAAAATCAATGACCCACAAGAAAGGCTGTGAGAACACATTCCTGCAATGACAACCAAATGAACTAGATCCTGTCCAAATCTGTAATTAGAATTAACACAAAATTATTTATATTTGCTTAAAAGCAGTCACTCTAAAACTCTCCTGCAGGATTTCCCAAAGGGATGTTAACAGCAATTCTTTGATAAAAGGAATCCATGACCCAGTGAATTTGTGAAACACTGGATTAAACAGCGTTCTTTACCACAGTTCTCAGACTTCAATATGCTAATGTGTACTGTAAATCTCTTCCACCAGAGCAGGCTGCTTTCCAAACCCTTCTGGCAATGGAAACCTTTTTTTTTCCAGGGCATCTCACAATGCTGGTGTTCCTGGGAAACTGATCTGAAAAATGCTGCTCCTCTGCAAAAAATGTTCCTATTTGATCTTGTCAACTATGGGAAATTAATTTTAAAATTCAGCAGGAAAGCACTAATCAGAAATTAAATTTACAAGACAAAACTTTGGAATTGAACAACCCAGAAGAAGCATTAAAATTGCTCTATCATATACAATACTCAGTAAAATCAAAGTATCTGCAAATATGGTTTCTGATGTTTTTTAAGTTTATGTAAAATAAAAGATGTTTAAACATTTGGGAACAATAACAAATTGTTAGGTAAAAGAAGGATAACGTTAAAATTCATTAACTCAGACAAAAGATCTATAGGAAACATGTCCACTTTTAGAACTTGTCAGGGCACCTTTCTGGTATAACTGTACTTAAATCTAAGAAATGAGATTTTTACACTACTCTTCAAGAATTCTGTAAGCTGTACGGTTTTTTGGAGATTTTAAAGCTGTACTGTTTCTGGAGATTTTCAAGTATCAGGGTTTTTGTGTTTTTTTTTAAATACTGTTCTTTTAGAAAACATAAGTGCCAGTTCTCTGCTCAGGCAGAAGGTTGAAATGCTATGTTGTGTTAGTAGCTCTCCTGGGCTACTGCTCTGTGAATTATTTTACCTAGGCTAAACTCAACCAGTGATGGGATGGCTCACAAATAATCCAGCCAGCTGCCAAACACTCAGAGCATCTCACCTCAAACTGTCATACTCATGGGAGGAAAAAAAAGGTGTTAGTGTGAACCTTGGCTAGACCACGAGAAACACGTTCCTTTCTTCAGAGTTCACCATTTAACTGGCATCCATTACTATAATATTATTACAAAACCACTACAGCTGCACATTACGGGCAGCCTCCTCTTTTCAACAGATAGGCAATATTATGAGTCAAACCCATAAAAGTGCAAACAACAAGAACACAACCGCCACTGGTATGGAAGACAGGAGGACAAACCTGAAGCTTGTTAATGATCTTAAGGATCTATAGATATAAAGAGGACACTATTCTCCCTGTTTTACAGATGAGAAAACAAAGGCTTAGAAAGGTTCAAGGTCACACCTCCAGTAAATAGTCGAGGGGAGATGTGAGTCCAAACAGCTTGGTCCAGAGGCTGTGCTCTCAACCTCCTTCCTTGAGTTCCCAAGTACAGTGAGGGAACATGCTGCAAAAAGCAGGCACAGCTTAGAAAAACTAACCACCGGGGCAGACTCCAGGCATGACTAGCTTACTTCCATGCTGGCCTTCCTCCTCACAACTGATTTTTTTTTCTTGGACCTGTCTGAAATTCCACCAGAGATTTATTTTCCAGCAGGATGGCGAGCGTGCGCTATCATTTATGGACTGTGGTAAGTTAGGTTCCCATCAGTCCTGCCCATCAGGCTTTCCTCCTGACCTTAGCTTGAGACCACCTGCCCTGAGAGTCCAAGATGGAACATGAACACTCTGGAAAAGAGAGTATCTTAGGAGGATACATACATGCACTGGGACCCTGGGGGAAAAAGAGGGCAATTCTAAGGAATGGACAGAGAAATAAAGTAAGGTTTGAAACTTAAATCTATTTGGGGATGAGGACAGGGGACCAGTCTTTCTCTTCTAGTGTATTACAGCTCCTTGATCTCAGGACCTCAGCTCTTACCACCTGTAAAATAGGATGTACACTAGATAAGCTCTAGTGGGCTAGCCTAAGAGCAAGACCAGCGTTACAACATTATTTCAACCATATAGGGAAATGCAGGCCTCTACAAATGACTTATAGAAGTCCTCGTTCATATGATAAGGACTCTGTACATACTTTGTATCAAAAACTAATCTTGGGGCCGGCCCGGTGGCGCAAGCGGTTAAGTGCGCGCGCTCCGCTGCGGCGGCCCGGGGTTCGCTGGTTCGGATCCCGGGCGCGCACCGACGCACTGCTTGGTAAGCCATGCTGTGGTGGCGTCCCATATAAAGTGGAGGAAGATAGGCACCGATGTTAGCCCAGGGCCGTCTTCCTCAGCAAAAAAAGAGGAGGATTGGCGGATGTTAGCTCAGGGCTGATCTCCTCACAAATAAAAAAAAAAAAAAAAAAAAAAAAAAAAACTAATCTTATAATGAATGCCACGGTCTCCTTAAATTTTATTTGAAAACTAGTAATATATTTCCATGAGTCCTTTTTTAATCACAAACAGGAGTATTTGAACAATTTTTATAAGAAATCTTTAAGTAAAGATCAGTGTCAGAATATGTCAGCACGCTGTAAATCAACAGTTCAGTGCCATCAGGCATTGATTTCAGCATTTTTAGAAATATGCAATAGTTTTCTCAGCTTCAACAGCTTCCCTTCAGTCATCCCACTTTCCCCTTTTCACAACACAGAAATTTCTTCTTTATTATACTAATCAAATGACTCTATTATGTGGGCAAAATTCCAAGACTCCTAGGCAAGTCCACTTTGACCAACTGCTATCTTTCACACTCTGACCACTTTCATTATCAAATTCTCTCCCTGCAGAGCACAGCCCTCTCATCCCTCCCTGATTACTGCCTTCACCTCCCTTGCTACTTGGCTTCCTCTGTCAGCCCCTTTAAAACTAGTTTCTGAATTCTCCTTCAGATTTGTAGTACAGCAAACCCTGACCAGGGCCTGGAAACAGCGTTTTCTACTTGATTCTATGGAAAGGAATATCTTAGACCTTCAAAGAAACCCAACTACATCCACATCACGGGGTCCAGGACAAGCATCCCCAAAATACAGGATCTTGGCATATCGAATATTTTAAGCTGAAGGAATTTGAGAAAGAGCAGGTGCTGGAAGGACTCTCTGACTCCCCTCCCCTCCTTCTCCCAGGAAGCAGGTCATCATAAGACCTTCACGTGAGAGGTGCCCTCCCCGTACCTGGAGGAACAGAGCAGCCTTATCTCTGAAGACACAGGGACATGGAGAAGAATCTGAACACAGGCCTTGCTAAGTGTCCCCAGTTTATTACTCTTGGCTCACACCCTTTGGTCCTATCACATTTTTCCATGACTTTCCACTTTGCATCAAATCTAGTATAAAAACACTCAGGTTTAACCATGTCTTCTGGTCTTCACTTCCTTACGAAGGCACCCGTATCACATAAAACTTTTTTGTGTGTGAGGAAGATCAGCTCTGAGCTAACATCTGCCAATCCTCCTCTCTTTTTTTTTTTTTTTTTTTGCTGAGGAAGACTGGCCCTGGGCTAACATCCATGCCCATCTTCCTCCACTTTATACGGGACGCCGCCACAGCATGGCCTGACAAGCAGTGCGTCGGTGCGCGCCCGGGATCCAAACCGGCGAACTCCAAGCTACCACAGCAGAGCGCGTGCACTTAACCGCTTGCGCCACCAGGCCGGCCCCCAAAAAACTTTTATTAAACACATTTGTATGTTTTTCTTTCATTTATCTTTTGTTATAGAGCCCAGCCAAGAACCTAGAAGGGTAGAAGGAAAAGATTTTTTCCCTCCCCTACAGGCAATAAGACTACAGAGAATCTACTAATTCTATCAATGTATTATTGGAGGATTTCCAAGGAATCTAGCTCGAGCTAACATTCTTCTAAATTCTAAACTGATGAAAATAAAATAATAGTGGATAAGCATGGCAAAGCTAATTAGTAACCTCTGATAAATGAATTAATCTCATCTATGAAGATGAGTAAACTTCCTACCTAGCCACAAATGGAAAAACTGAATTACACAGTGGAAAGAACATGGAAAGAGTTCAGAAGAATGATTCTTAAGTCTGGCCCTGCTGAGCATGACCTGTTTCGGGCTTCAGTTTCTACAACTATAAGGAAATAGGTCTATTCAGCTTTAAAAGAAGGAAATCATAATAAATTTATTTCCCTCCAGACTAATTTTTATCTCATTCCCACCAAAACAACCCTTTCACTTCCCCATCATAGTAGTTATAGTTCTACATTATAAACTAGGGAGGATGTTTCATTTGGTTTTACATTTGTTCATTAAGCAACAAATTCCTCAGTATGGTCTGAGGAAAACAGGAGTGTGTCAGACACCATGATAGGTTCTGGGATACACTCTTTAATAAGACAGACACAGCCCGGTCCTCATGCAGCCTAGAGTCTAGCACTAAATTACAAATGTCTCCTGCTTTAATCCACCTGCTACAGAATGCACAAGCTTCTCCTGACGTGAAGGCCTCTACAACATGATTTAGAATGTTAGCACCACTGATCAAAGTGTACTTTTCTTCTTCTTCGAAAATGCCTTAGTCAGTACCCTTCCCCAGCTAAAACAACAACCTTCAGGAATGCAGCTCAGCTTCTTCTATACTTTTATCTATATCTCTAAATTCTTGTAAAGTATATTGATTAGAGAAGAATGCAAATAAAAATTTATGGCCATATAAATAGGCCAAGCTGTAACAGCAAAGACTTCAAGTATGCAGGGAAATGCTGAGAGAAATGAGAGCTGAGTAAAGAGGCCATGTATCCAGGTACACAGCTATTTTCCACCCCCTACTTCTTCTTCATTTCTTCTTGACCATTCCTTAACTCTGTGTCTTTCTATTGTGGCATGATGGGGTGGTCTGATGTAGTTTTTTCTATAGAGTCAGAAGGACCAAGTCTCAGCTCTGACATATTCTAGCTACTTCATGCTGGGCAGATAACTTATCCTCCCTGAGCCTCCCTTTCGTCACTGATAAAACAAGGATTAAATCAGATCACATGTTATGTAGCTAGTCCAGGATCTGGCACACAGTAAGCGTTCAATAAATGGTAGTGATGGGGATGGAAGTAATAACAATAATAAGAAATACGGAAATCAAGAAAAACAAAAATTATAATTGAGCACACAATGGACTAAAGTTATTTGATGAAATTACTGAGTAAAATTTTAGTGTTTTTAATTGACAAAGTAGTTCACTATTTTATCAACAAATACTAAAATCACTTGTGATTGTCTAAATGACTCTCATAGGGAAAAAGAAAAAGTCTATCTTTTTGTCATAAAATAACTTTAAGTTCAAAGTGTATTTTGCTATTAATTCATCTTCCATTCTATATAAATAAACCCCTGTTCGATATTCTTCAAAAATGTTAATGTCATAAAAGTCTGTAAAAAGGCTGAAAAACTGTTCCCAGTTAAAGCAGATTAAAGAGACAGGACAACTAAATGCAATACTTGACCATGAACTGGATCCTGCTCCAGGGGAAAATAGTATAAAACATCAACCAACAAAACTGGAATATGGACAAGAGATTAAAGTGTTATATCAATGTAAATGTAAGAATTTGATAACTGCTTGGTTATAAAGGAGAATATCCCTATTCTTGGGAAATACATACTGAAGTATTTAGGAGTAAGGGCCATGGTGTATACATAACTTACCCTCAAATGGTTCCGATTAAAAAGTATGGAAATACACACACACAGTGTGGGGGGAATGATATAGCAAACAGAGTAAACGTTAACAAGAGGTCAATCTGGGTAAAGCCTATACCAGTGTTCCCTGCACTATCTTTATTTTTGCAACTTTTTTGTGTGTGTGTGAGAGAAAGTTGAGCCCTGAGTAACATCCGTAGCCAATCCTCCTCTTTTTGCCGAGGAAGACTGGCCCTGGCCTAACATCCATGCCCATCTTCCTCCACTTTATATGGGACGCCCCCACAGCATGGCTTGACAAGCGGTGCATTGGTGCACGCCTGGGATCCGAACCTGCGAACCCCGGGCCACCGAAGCAGAGCGCGTGCACTTAACCGCTGTGCCACCGGGCTGGCCCCTATTTTTGCAACTTTGTAGAGTTTAAAATTATTTCCAAACAAATAGTTTAAAAATATAAAAATAAATCTCTGGTCTATCCCTATTAACTAGTATTTCACACAATTTGTCATCTAAAAGAGTCATTTTATAATCTTGGTCTTGGAAAGTATCTTAGATATCACCTAGTTCACCCACCTACCAAAACACTAATCATTTCTATTCCATCTCTGATAGACTCTAACTAGATCTCCACATGATTTTGGTGGAAATTTGGTAATGCCTGAGGAGGGTCTGTCCCATGAAGCCATAGGTGGTTTCATATCAGGCAGTTTTAATCGTTCATAGCAGGCTGAATGGTAGTCCCGAAGACATCAGTCCTAATCTCTGGAAACTGTGAACGTTGCCTTATTTGGAAAAGAGTCTTTGCAGATGTGTTAGGAATTTTGTGATGGGGAGATTACCCTGGATTATCCCAGTGGGCCATAAATCCAATCACAAGTGTCCTTATAAAAGAGAGGCAGGAGCCGGCCTGGTGGCATAGCCGTTAAGTTTGCACACTCCACTTCGGCAGCCCAGGGTTTGCAGCTTCATATCCCGGGTGCGGATGGACACACGGCTTATCAAGCCACGCTGTGGCAGGCGTCCCACATATAAACTAGAGGAAGATGGGCACAGAGGTTAGCTCAGGGCTAATCTTCCTCACCAGAAAAAAAAAAGAGAAGCAGAGGGAAACTTGACACACACAGAATAGGAGGAGGCAATGTGACCACTAGAGGCAGACTAGAATGGTGCGGCCACAAGTCAGGGAATGCCAGCAGCCACTAGAAGCTGAAAAAAGCAAGGAAAGAATTCTCCTTTACAGCCTCTGGAGGGAGTATGCTTTGCTAACACCTTGATTTCAGCCCAGAAAATCTGATTTCAGATTTCCAACCTCCAGAACTGCAAGAGAACAGATTTCATTGCTATAAGTCACCAAGTTTGTGTAATCTGTTACAATAGCCATAGGACACTAATAATATACCCTCAGATCAAAACACAATTAAGTGTCTATTACTGGTCACTGAGGATGTTCAGAGATATTTTTTACATTGAGTTTAAGTGAGATTAATTTCAAGTTTAATTTTTCAAGTTTTAATTTCAATTTAAACCTGAAATTACCCAGCAATCTTCTCTTTGGATTAAATAAACTCAAAACAGCACCCTTTCTCATATTATGCCCTGTCAATATCTGAAAACACCCATCACATTTCTCCTTAATACTCTCTTCTCAAAGCTAATTTCCCCACTTGTTGCCATCATCCCTCATCCAAGAGATGGTTTCCAGGCCCTCACCATCACGGTTGCCTCCTTCTAGATACTTTCCCGTTGACTATCCCTTAAAATGCATTGTCATGAACTGAACAAAATACTCTGGATGTGGCCTAAGCAGAGAACAGTACTAAAGAGCTGTGCAGGCTCAGCTGCACAGCCTGAGACTGCATCCAGGTACACCACTGTTGTAAATGTGAGGTCAACAAACCCCCCAGGTCTTATCACACGAATTACTGCTACACCAGACCTTCTGTATCCTACAGGTGGATATTTCAATCTTTGAGCAGAACTTTTCATTTTTCACTGTTAAATTTTGTCTTTTGATGAGACAGAGGTCCAGCCTTCTTGATCTATTACACAGAGTATTCCTCTCATCTACAGATCTGATCAGCAGGCCTCCTCTGACTTCATCCAACTACCTGCTACAAAGAAAAGGGGAAAATCAAGAAAGTCCCCTAGGGTGAGCCAGTAGTCACCTCTCTGTAGGTACACTCATTCAGCAGACACAGAGCTATTACGTGAAGACAAAGTCAATTGTGTCATGGAACTCACAGTATAGTTACATTTAGTTCCTTAATGCCTGTGTATAAAATGCAAGGTTCTTCCTAAAATGTCGGTTATATTTTGTTGCTCTTGTCCTCAAAAACTTCCAACAACGTCCTTGGCTAACCAATCACATCTGCTTCTTAGCTGGCTTTACCATTTTCTATCCAAACTGATCTCCTTCCAACAAACCCTAGCTGTCCAGTACATCAGGCTCACTGTGTCCCCCCAGCTCCACTCCTCCTCTGTACCCAGCTTAAGTCAATTCCCTGCCCTGGCACAGTCCCTGACTACTCAGAGCCACCCCAAGTCTCCCAGATCTGATCTCATAAAACCCTTATTTTTTTTTTTTAAGATTTTATTTATTCCCCCCCAAAGCCCCAGTAGATAGTTGTATGTCATAGCTGCACATCTTTCTAGTTGCTGTATGTGGGACGCGGCCTCAGCATGGCCAGGGAAGCGGTGCATCGGTGCGCGCCCGGGATCCGAACCCAGGCTGCCAGCAGCGGAGTGCACGCACTTAACCGCTAAGCCGCGGGGCCGGCCCTCATAAAACCCTTATTGATCGCCACTCATTCTGGCACTTTATCCTCTGCTGCCCTGCATAACTGTTTAATGGTTTTATACACGTGTATTTAATATCTCCAACAAAACAGCACCCTGCATGAAAACAGAGTACTTCCTAAATTGTATTTCAAATACAGCCCTGATTACACTAAAAGTTCAATAGAGCCCATTGAAAGTAAACATAGCTTTATTCCGGACTTTTTTTTATTGATGAGGAATTTATCACCAAGAAATCATTATTCTTCATGATGAGAAAACATTCATAATTTCTCAATACCAAACTACTATTCATTTTCATGGAACCATTTCACACTCTTCCATGTATCTCTTACTATCTTGAAATTGTCAAGGTTACCAAAACATCTATTTTTTCACATTTATAAAAACCTGATTTGCTTCCAAATTCTACACTTTGGGCCTTTAACCAGACATGTCCCCCAAAAGCTTTCAATCCTCCTCTACTACCTACACTGTTTTCTCTTATACCACAACAGAAATAACTCAAATGTCAAGTAGTATTTGTAAAGAAATCAGACCAATGTCCAAAAGTCAAGCTTGGCTTCCTCCCTTTAGCTTTAATCACTCAACTATAAATTCATCCTTAAGAATTCAGTATACTAGAGAGAGCAAAAGATCTGGGGTCAGGCAGACTGGGGTGTAATTTTCACTTCCTCCTTAGACTGTTGGCCAACCAACAGAAGATTACATAATCTCTCTTCGCCTTATTTTCCACACAAGTCCTGAGAATTACTAGCTTTACGACCTTGAGAAATTACGGAACTTCTCTGTGCATCAGTTTCACCATCTGTAACACAGGGATAATAATCGTCAGGACCTGTCTATAAGGACTGTTATTAGAATTAAATACATTAAGATGTGTAAGAGCCAGAACTTGACACGTGGTTACCTCTCAAATAATATTAGCAGCTACTATTATTATTAATATTGTAAAGTGTGGTTCAATAAAAGATAGCTACTATCATGTTCTAAACAATATTAGAATATTGTTGGTTTTATCAAATGGAACTCATGGTTAATTACAATATTTATCCATTTATCTATGACATGGTTTCTCAAAGAGTGGCCCCAGTTCAACAGCATCAGCATTTCGGTAGAAACACAAATTCCTGGAACTTAGAAATGGAAATTTTCAGGCCCCACCCCAGATCTAGTGAATCAGAAGCTCTTGGGTGGGGCCCAGCAATCTATTTTAACAAGCCCTCCAAGTGAGCCTGAGGTAGCTCAAGTTTAAGAACCACTCATATAAGCCTAAAGTCTTTAAAAAATATATCTTATTTGCAGACTTTGCAAATGGAAACACTGCATTATACTTTCAGAAGAGGTATTCTTCATTAGCCGTTTGTAAAGTCAATGCTTCAAAAATTCTCCTTTCTCATCTGTGCGCACAGATGTCAGATTACTCAATAAGTACGCAATGGTCAAGAACACAAACAAATAGAGCTTTTTTCCTACTCCCTAAAAGTTATCACTGTGTTCTCAGTTTGGGGGTTTACATTTCCTTCCAGCCACCAAATCAGAAAATAAAGAACAGTGTGATTGATTCAGTGGAACCATGAAGTCGTTGACTTTACAACGTGAGCAAAGGGTATCTATGCCCTGAGTAAATTAAGCTTTCCAAAGACATGATGGAACAGAGATAAAAATCTGATAGTCAGTTGGGTGCCTCCCATGTGGTAACCAAGCAGATTACTAACAGACAGGGTGTGGTTCAATACTGAAATCCAGGGCCTCTTCCTCTCCAAATGCATTTACATATCAATAAATTAAAATTTAGACCCAATATCTTACTACACAATGTTAAGGAATAAATTTATAGTATAGCTAACAAGTGCTGAAGAACATATCTCCATGATAAATTGCCAGTTAGATGGATCCAAGGTAAGGAAAGCACATTATATGGACTTCTTCAGGCTCGAATCTTCTCCTAAAAATCATTCATCCCTTTAAATTGCTCCTCTTCAATACAGTGTGGGAGATCAAAATTGACCACCCTAAAATATGTCTTGTAATTTACCTTGATTATTTTTTCTGATAGACATTTGACCTCTCCCAAACTGCCTTAAGAATTTAACATAGAAGACCTTTTCCAGGAAGGAGCCACTACCATATGATGGCTGTAATGTAATGTAAAATAGATGTTACAATAGGAAAGGCACCACCAAGCCCATCCTATCAAAGATTCTGTCTCTCCCAGGCCACATTCTCTAGGTGGTCCTGCAAAGGGTTGTCAGACAAACATTTACATTTATAAGGGAAATCTCCATTTGTAAAGGTATCTCCTTTTCTATACTGGGAAGAGGGGGGATGACTTCATCTCTAACAACTTACCCACGTGGAAGGTGAGGCCTTAAATCTGCATAATAACATTACTCTTGTTTACTGTGCTTTTCTGGTAATCTCCCATAACTGACTCCCCCCATCCCCAACATCCTCCTTTGTCTTTAGCTGAAGACAGTATTTAAGATGAGAACCTCCACCATTTTGTTGAGAAACTCAGTTTCCCTGGTTTCTCCCATGTATATATGTTATTAAACTTGGTATTATTTTCTCCTGCTAACCTGTCTTTTAATTATTTGGCCAGCCATAAGAACCTTAAGGGAAAGAGCAGAAGGGAATTCGCCCTCTTCCCTAACAACAGCCTCTCAATCATGGCTCAAGCTCTAATTCTGGGTCCAAGTAAACAATTAAAAAGGAATTTTCTAATCTTTGATAGCTGTTAAGTGCTTCAGAAAATAAAGGGCTTCCTTTTTTCTCTTGTTCCCCCCCAGCAGCAAGCAAGGCAAAAGCTAAATCATCAGTACTTAAATCCTAGGTGCCATTTCTTACACTACTGCCTTATAAATTTCTAGACAGCAAGACAGAACTGCATGTGATCAGTAACAACAAAAACTAAGCAGTAATATAAGACTCTCTAGCTTACAAAGTGCCATATGGACACATGGACATAAATAAACACTGTAAATAATAAAAGAATGTCATCAATTTTATATTTTAGAACCATTCTCTGGGTGAAATTTAGCTAACAAGTCACAGGTATTTTTTTTTTTTAATAAAATTTTTTTTTAATTTTATTTATTTATTTTTCCCCCCAAAGCCCCAGCAGATAGTTGTAGGTCATAGTTGCACATCCTTCTAGTTGCTATATGTGGGACGCGGCCTCAGCATGGCTGGAGAAGCGGTGCGTCGGTGCGCGCCCAGGAATGAACCCGGGCCGCCAGCAGTGGAGCGTGCGCACTTAACCGCTGAGCCACCGGGCCAGCCCATCACGGGTATTTTTGATAAGAACCAGCTCATGTATTAGT